>NC_090272.1:65985000-66238508 GCF_040414725.1 Anabrus simplex | reverse complement strand
CTCTCTCTCTCTCTCTCTCTCTCTCTCTCTCTCTCTCTCTCTCTCTCTCTCTCTCTCTCGAAAACAAAGGAACTTCTTACGGAATATACTCATTGCGACCAACTCAAAGAATAAATCGTTAAAGAAAGTATGTTAGCGTTGTAGAATGCAGTGTCATCTGCATTACAAAAACGTAGAATAGGATTATAATTACGACGAGACATCTCTGACGGAGAAATCATACCGAACAAGGAAGAGAGAAGATTTGAATTTAATCGATGGTGGCAGCACTGAAAGAGATAGTAAACAAATGTAAAGATCAGCTGTTGATTGTGGAGAATGATGAACATGTTTGATTAACAACGGGAGAAATTAATAATCTTCCAGAATGTCAAATTCTCACTTGTTCATGTTAGCTGGTTTTCCTAGAGCTCCTTTACAGAATGGATTAGGGCGTTGGATCTGTCAGCTACAAAGGATAACCTTTAAGTTTTGTAAGCACCATGGGACGAGTAGGGGTATGAGGTAATGATGAACTTGATTCCAGAAAGACCAATTACTAGTTTTTATAAGTTAGCTAGTGTAAGCCACTCCCTTAAGAATTTTAATTTTCTTCGATTAATCTTTACCTACTCCCACTAATACTTGGCTTTTTATTAATGTTCTTCTTAGGTTATGGAGTTTTTCTTTAGGTGAATAGTTTTCTTCCAGTATTAAGACTTTTCTTATTACAGGGAATTTTTGGAACTAGATCTGTTGGATTTCGCAAAACAGTACCCAGGTATTGTCGTGTATGTGAAGCCACGCAGACATCGGTTGCCCAATCTCACTGCTGAATATCGTAAGTATAAAACAGTTGTACAATGCATTTAAGGTTTGCCTTCGAATTGTAATTTATTGAGCAAGTCCCCAGACAGTCTGTTAAAAACATATTTTGAAATAGAATAATTTTCTGTGTAAAACAGTTAAGTTATATGCAGGGATGTGAATCTTACATACCACTTGCATTAAAAATTCCTATTGGAACATGATTTTAAGCTTAATTGTTAGTGCCCAAAATTCTATCAGTTTTGTTATGATGGTGAGTATTTCTTTTCAGTACTCATTCTAATTGACAAATTTTGAATGTTGGTACTCTTGAACTTCCCACTTTTTTCCTATCGTTATGATTATTATTTTTTGCTAGGGGCTTTACGTCGCGCCTACACAGATAGGTCTTATGGCGACGATGGGATAGGAAGGGCCTAGGAGTTGGAAGGAAGCGACCGTGGCCTTAATTAAGGTACAGCCCCAGCATTTGCCTGGTGTGAAAATGGGAAACCACGGAAAACCATTTTCAGGGCTGCCGATAGTGGGATTCGAACCTACTATCTCCCGGATGCAAGCTCACAGCCACGCGCCTCTACGCGCACGGCCAACTTGCCCGGTCCTATCATTATTAGCTTTTTGTGTAGTGTCAAGTAAATTGCATTATAACTTTGTTTTATGATCCTTTTCTTCTTGCGTTAGGGCTACTAGAGACCACGTTCCAATTTCAATTCTTCATCCTTTGTTGTTGTTCCTTCCTTTTCTTCCAGTATTCCTTCATTGTTTCACTATGTTTCTTTTTTCTTTCTACACACCACTTTGTGCTGGTTTTCTTTGCCTCCCTCCCTTGGAATCCTTCCAATTTTTAGAACTTTCTTCCTGAAAATTTCTCTTTCCATTATTTCTTCTTCTCTGATGTTGTTTCTTTTCAAGTCTATTTTGATCTCTTGAATCCAGGTGGTTGTTGACTTTTTCTTCCAAAGATATGTGAAGATACTTTTGGTTAATCTATTATCGTCCATTCTCTAAATATATCCAAAAAATACCAGTCTCCTCATCTGTACTGTTATAGATATGTTTTCTATGTTCTGTTAAATTTCGTTATTACTTCTTAATTTCCAAAATGATATAGTTTTTAGAGGGCCTAATATTTTTCTTATAATTCTAATTTCTAGTACTTCCAATCTTTCAAGTTTATAATTGAGTACTAAGCATTCACTGGCATATAAGCATTCTGGTTTCACAATGGTGTTTTAGTGCTTTATTTTAAGATTTTTAGATGAACATTTTTTGTTATTCCATATGCTCTTTCCATTTGGTGTATCCTTGTCTCTATAGCACATTTTTCTAAACCATTTTCTTGGATTGTTTCCCCCAAATATTTGAATTGCTTTACCCTTTCGATTGAACCAACATCTGTTCCTAGCAATTTTGGAGCATTTTTTTATATTTGTCATGAATTTTGTTTTCTCTGCCGAAATTCTTAAGCCTGCCATGTTGGCTGTCTCTTCCAGAAGAATACTTGTATTGCTGCATTAGTCCGGCTTTCAGAGAATATGGCAAAATCATCTGCAAATGCTAGGCAATTTAATGCAACACTTTTATTCTTTCTTCCCAGCAAAGTGGTATTATATTATGATGCTTCAGTTTTTTGTTCCAAATTCTCACAACTTTTTCCAAGATACAGTTGAAAAGGAGTGGAGATAAACCATCACCTTGTCTGACACCTGTTTTTATTTTAAAAGGTCATGATATCTCACTTTTGAGACTTTGTCTGTAAGGGTTTTGCATATCAGGTTTTCCAATTTGGTTTTAACTCCAAACTCATGTATGGTTTTATCTAAGATTTCTTTATCAACAGACTTCTGTCTGTGACGAATTACTGACTTCAAGTTGAATATCTGTTCAAAGCAGGACCTGCCCTTTCTAAATCCAGCTTGATATTGACCCAGTTGACTGTCAAGTGTAGATTGTGCTCTGTTGAGCAATTGGTAGAAGAGAAATACCTCTATAGTTGTCTACATCTTGCTTGTTACCCTACTTATGTAATGGGTGTATTAGAGCCACTTTCCATACTTTTGGTATCTTTTCTGTTTTCCAAATTTCTTCAAAAATTATTTGTAAATCTTTAATGAATTTTGGTTCTGACCATTTCAAAAGTTCAGCTGTTATGGTATCTTCCCCACTAGCTTTATTATATTTTAGAGATTTAATTAAAATGAATGGACAAAATATCACTATGGAAAATCATACTGTATTCTTTATCTGGGAGTTGTGCTTGACAAGAAGTTAACCTTCAGGTCCCATTTCAACAAACTACAACAGAAAGGCAGTAAGTTTATGCAAGGTTTAGCTATTGCCTGCAGACCTTCTTGGGGACTAAATTCAGAGGTACTAAGAATTATTTATGATACAGCGTTTGTACTTCTGATATTGTATTGTGCTTCCTCTTTTCAAATGACACTTGAGAAGAAATGGGCTCAGCATAAATTGATGCAAATTCAGAGAGGATTAGCTCTTTGTATTTCCCGTGCTTACCGCAACACCTCTACTGACGCAGCTCTTCTTATTGCAGGCATTAAGCTACTATTTCTGACGGCAATAGCAAAAGCTGAACTCACTTTTCAGAAGAAAAACAAAGTATCACCAATGCCCATTCTGAATACCACTCTAGAGCAACCTTGTCATTTTCTACAGTCTGATCACCCAAGTCTCTTCAAAAACTTCATTTATGAAAATTGTTCAATTACCCATGACTGCTTTATTTACACAGATGGATCTCGCCTACCAAGCACAGATGAATAGGTCAAAGTTGGATGCGCCTTCGTTGTTCATGAAAACGATTCTGAGGTGTTCTCATCCCAGTACAAACTCTCTTCCACATGCTCTATTTTCCAGGCTGAACCGTGGGCGATCAAATGGTGCAAATCTAACAACAAGAAATCTTGGTTATTAAGTGATTTGCAAGCTGCGTTGAATGTGATAAATAATAATTATAATCTGAATCCAATAGCTGTAGCTATTAGAACCACAGCTCAACAAAGTTCGCACATCTGTTTTGACTGGATTCACGGTCATTGTGGAATATCTGGAAACGAGAAAGCTGATCTTCTGGCAAAAGCAGCGGCTACATCTAATTTGGAAATTACTTATGACAAAATGTCACCTACCTACGCTAAAACAATTATAAAGAAGCATGTAATCCATCAATGGAACAACATTTGGACTTCTTCCACTAGAGGCCAAGGTTTTCAACTGCCTGCAAAGAAATGTGTTGCTGCCAAGATTTGAAATTACTCAATTTTTGTCTGGTCATGGCAAATTTGGTTATTATTTTCATGGATTTGGAATCAATCGTCCTGATGGCTTTGTGTGTGTCTATGGATCCTCAAACAGTGGACCACCTACTGTTTGACTGTGCTGCATTTGAAAGAAGAAGGCATGACTTGAAATCTCATTTGAATTATTGCAACATTGCATTATCAAAACCACTGTATCATATGTTTAAGAAGCCATGCTGTTACAAATATTTTAATTTCATCCACTTCATTTTTTGCCGATTAGATACATGAATTCATTTTCATTGTAAAACTGAGTATATGTATTTTAACTATACTACCAATATAAATGGTCTGTTATTGGACATTAACTATAACCCTAGTATACTATGTAAAATAGGGTTCCAAACTGCTTTGGATATTCAATAATAATAATAATAATAATAATAATAATAATAATAATAATAATAATAATAATAATAATTTCATCTTTAATTTCTTCGACATTTGGCGGCAAATCAGATTTTAGGTTTTCATGAATCTCTGGAAATTTAATATGTGGTTTGGATCCGGACAGTTCAGAATGTTTTCAAAGTGTTTTGCCAGTATTTCACAGTTTTCTGCATTGTTCAGGCCAGTTTTACCATTTTCATCTCTGAAACAAATACTCGGAGCTTGATAGCCCTTCAAGTTATTCTTGAAGGTTTGATAGAATTATTTTGTACGAAATTATCCTGTATTTCCAGTAGCTGTGATTTTTCATAGGGTCTTTTGACACTCCTTATAATTCTTTCTGTTTCCTTCCTTTGTGGTTTGAATAACTCATAATGTTCATTCTTTCTAGAACATTTCCATATTCTCCATGTTTTTGTTCTTTCCGTTGATGCTTCTTCGCAAATGTCATTCCACCAGACCTTCTTTTTTGTTTTAGCTGACCCAAATATCTTTTTTGCTGTATTGTTAATTTGTTTTGACACTTCTTGCCAATTACCACGTTGAATTATTTTAATTTCTTTCTGAAAATTCTTAATTGCTTCTTGGGAAATGTTGAGTTTATCTGTATTATACTTTATTAGTCTTTTTGGTTTCTTTTGTGTTTTGGTTGGTAACAGTTTCAGCTTACTTTTTGAAGGATAGTGGTCAGCATCATAATCCTCACTTCTTATTACTTTAACATTCATGACTTCTTTAATATTCTTTTGAGAAATTGCTACATGGTCTAATTGGAATTTGCCTAACATCGGATTTGGAGATCTCCAGGTTTTAGCTTTTCTTGGGAGTTACTTGAAGAAGGTCGACATTAACTTCAGTTGGAAGGATTTAAACAGATTAATAAGCCTTATACCATTTGAGTTGGTTCTTTTGTGTGCTGGATGTTCCCCTACAGATTTTCTGAAGTTCTCTTCTCTGCCTATTTGAGGATTAAAATCACCCAGTAGTATGATAACATTTTGATTTGCGATTTTAGATATTTCATTGTCCAGTAGATCCCAGAAATGAAATGGCGTATGGCTTTTAGTGCCGGGAGTGTCCAAGGACATGTTCGGCTCGCCAGATGCAGGTATTTCGATTTGCCTCCCGTAGGCGACCTGCGCATCCTGATGAGGATGAAATGATGATGGAGACGACATACACCCAGCCCCCGTGCCGGCGAAATTAACCAATTATGGTTAAAATTCCTGACTCTGACATGAATCGAACCCGGGACCCCTGTGACCAAAGGCCAGCACGCTAACCATTTAGGCATGGAACCAGACAGAAGATCCCAGAATTCTTCAGTTTTACTAGGATTCTTCTTGTTCATCATCATCATCATCATCATCATCATCATCATCATCATCATCTTCCTTCCAAGTATTGAGCCATGTGACCCGTTACGGTCTTGCATTTTACTTTTTGCAAGACTTGAAAGCAATCAAATGTCCTTCCGACGGGTTGCTAGCCTGAAGGAAGGATTCTTCTTGTTATCTTCGTTTATTGGTGCATGACAGTTGACAAATGTGTACTTTTTGTTCTTACACTTAATTGTGAGAAGAGATAACCTTTCTGAACTTGATTTGAAATCTAATACATTATCAACTATTTGTTTTATGAACATAAAAGGCGGTGCCTAGTAGTGGCATTCATTTCATAATTTTGATTGCTGGTTTACCCTTAAAGATTCTATAGCTTTCCGTTTCAGTCACATTTTCTTCCACAAATCTTGTCTCTTGAACTGCTAGAATTTGGATTTCATGTTTATTTAACAGTTTTTCCAGTTCTTTCTGTTTACCATTTTTTAGCAAAGAATTTACATTCAGGGTTTCTGCAAAGAACTTCCTCTGAAATTTAAGTCTGGAAGGATTCCAAGGATGCTCTGACTCATCCTCATTGCAGATGTTGGGACTCCCCAGAACCCTAGGTCCCGATGCATTGCATAGCGCAATGGTGGATTTCTCATTCGAGCTGCCACCTGGGGTAGTGCTATCTTGAAGCGGCCTTTCCATTCTGCAATTTAAATTGTACAGGGTGGGAACCGAAATTCCAGGTTAAGATCGGATTGTTAGTCCGAAATGATTATTTTTACTCCACTAGGTTCTTCCACTCTGTCTGGCATTGGGAACCAAGATTCTTCCTCTGCCTTCGAGACTATTGACCAGTTTTCACCTGTAACCTTAGGCAGGGGACCTTTAACAGAGTGCTACCATCCAGAGCCGGATGGTCCCTGGTTTTTTCACGAGGTTGATACTCCTCCCCCTCCTCCTTCCCCATCACTTGCAAGATGAGGCCTTGGGCTTGGGATCGGTATAGCGGAGCCTTTTATTTTTATGCCAGAAAATATATTACAAAAGTGATTGACCATACTGCACTATAATAAGCATTGTTTTTTCTCCTGATCTTCTCCTCCTTAGCTTAGAGCTGATAAGTCTTCAGTTAAAATATAGAACATTCAACAAGAAATTATATACAACCTACCTACCTACTCTCTTATTGACAGTATCTCACTGGTGTAAGGCCTGCAAGAGCATGAATAGTTAGCGAGTTTTAATAACAACCATCTATATCAACAATGTAATCCCCAGAAATTTTCGTCAGCCGGGTGGCAAGAATGAGAAACAGGGGAGGGGGGATAATACTATGTAAAAAGTATCAATTTATTCCCCTCGGGGCATTAACAACATCAGACAGGTTAACATTAACCGCAAAATCTAACAATTTTAGTGTCATCATCAACAAGACAGAACAAGAGTAATTTGAACTTCTAAGTGTTCTATTGCTCGTTCATATTCATGTAACACCAGGAAGCATTTGATTGCTGTGCAGTGCAATACAGGTTTGTGACATCATGCGGAATCGAATGCTTGCACATGATTCCACGCTAATACAGACTTCGCTCGCGCACGACACTATGTGATGGCCAAGCTAAACATTTAAACTCCGATATAGTAGACACAGTTATGCTGACAATAATGAAGATTTAACAGTTAAATAAACAGCTTTACAATATTTATGTTTTAATTTAGGGCAGCCAATGACTCGAATATGTATTAATATTATGTAATTTGCACATATCTACGTTATGTTAGCCGGGCAGTCTTTAAAAACTGCAGAGCGGTGGGCCCATTAAAAAGGTCCTAGGGAGAACAATGATCAAGACACCAAAAATAAGATAAAATTGAATACAAAACTCAAGAATACAAACCTCCGCTTTACCCTTACACAAAACAAACCAACAACACGCACATTTTCAACTGAGGAAAGGGCACGAAGATCGGAGCGTCTGAAGAAGTACTGGGAGGACCGCAAAGCCCGAACAATCCCTTCAAAGAGACCTGAACGACGGACTGACTAAAGTGATCCTATGTGGTCATAAAAGAAGAAGAAGAAGAAGAAGAAGAAACCCCAATGATACTGACCGTATGGAAATTGTTGTTATAATTTCCCTTTATCCAGCTTCAGCTGGGATGGAGCATTTATGGTACTTGTCCACCTTTCCCTCTCCTTCTTCTCTAATTCTGTTCCATTCCTTATACTAGTCTTGATTGAGTCTCGACCTTTTTCTGGGTTTTCGTCTTTCTCTTGCTCATTTTTGCCCTCAATATTATAAGGGACCATCAATCAATGTTAAGAAAACTTGAAACTGATTTATACACCATCCGAAAGAGCACACTGAAATATGTAAAACCCTCGAATATTATATCCTATCGTGCATGTATATACGAGTTACAGGGCGGTAAAGATGTGCGGGTGGGGGTTGTCAGTGTCTAATCAGAGTGAAGTTACTTTGAACTGCTGGCACGATGTAAGGAGAAGTGGGCGAGGGAAAGTGAGACAGATGGGGGGGGGTGTAGGTAGAGAGGGAGACAGCACTGTGAGTGCAGTGAGGCATCATGAACGGGTCTTTCCGAAGTAAGCTTCTACCTATAAAAATGAATCCTCTTAACGTAGTGAATGCGTTATATAATCACTTCAAAGAATTTCCAGCTCTCCGTTTTAACCAAAGAAGATGAGACGGTGTTTCAGTATTTAGTAGATATATTTGAGTCTGATGCAGAAATAATATACATGCAGACTTTAGATATTAATGAACACGAACCAGTATCTGAAACAGTGTTTGTGCCCGACGAATCCATCAGAAAAATCTACTTCACCTTCATCAAAACAGGAATCAACATCAGAAGGTCCACAGAGCCCGGAAAAACGTAGAGTAGAATGGTCATTGGAAGAAAAAAGAAAGATTATAAACACATGGTTGAGTGCAAAGAAGCAGAAACCAAAGCAAACATTTCCTCACTTATTATGGAACTCTATGTAAAACAGATATCCTTGATTGAAGCACGAGACGCAGTTGTACCGTTTGCAAAAGCAGATTCCATCGGCAAGTCATCCTGTAGTTTAACAGTCAACGATAAATATAAGCAGTTGTACGAGTTGGTGTTTATTAAATTTATGGAAGCTTGCGCAAACAACTTGATATGAACTTAAAATGGGCCCGTGAAGAAGCCAAATCATTTGATTTACCTTCATCAGCAAGTGCAGCATGGGTATGGAAGTTCAAGCAGCATTTTCACATAGAATCATGAAAAATTTTGCAGTTTGTCACAATAAAAAAGAAGAAGATAATGAAACTATTAACAGCATACTGCATTCCTGGAGAGAAGAAACAATGTTGCTTATAGAGCAGTATAATGCTGACAATGCGTATAATGCAGATCAGTCTGGCATCAATAAAGAATCACATTCCAGGAGAACACTTGATCACCGCGGTAAGACGATAGTGTCTTTTTACACAATCACAAAGTGCACAGACACATTCATTCACAATTATGTCAATTGTATCATGCATGGGATGTCTCTTTCCCTGTCTGTTTATTGTACTGCAGGAATCAAAACCACCAAGTCAAGCTGTCGAGCAGGGTATGTTTAAAGCTCCTAATTTAATTGTGCAGTGATCAAAATCGGGAAAAATGACAAAAGACCTTTTCCATATGTTCTGGAGTTGACAGTTTTATCTCACACTTGTCCATCGAACTGTTCACTCTTGGATTCCTGGGCGCCTCACAAGGGTAATTTAATACATGAAGTACTTTCATTAAATAACTATGAACGTGAAAAGTTAAAAGTACAAATCATTCCAGCAAAAACAACTTCCGAATTACAACTGTTAGACAGGCAATTTTCCAAATGTTCAAAACAATGAACCGACATATCTGTGATTTCGTTGTGTTAAATAATATCGATGTGAACTTGGCAACAGTGTAACAATATTATCAAACGCATGTCAATGATCTACAATCAAGAATGTTCACCGTGCTTCTGTTTGTCACATAGACATTGGTGGAAATTAGCTGGCCTAATTAGCATGAATGGAATTTTTGAAAATAGCACAGACTGTTGTATTAGAAAAGGAACTGGTACTTGCAAATTCCTTATGAAGGACAATAATAATTGTGATCAGCTGTCCTTACTCAGATGTAGGTGGTGCAAGAAGCTATTGTGTTTCAAACATTTTTTCCTTAATTTCCATTATCATTCACAGGAGATTGAATATCCTGAAGGGGATTAAACACAACTACCACACTATTGGTGAGTATGTAATTGTTTAATCAATACATACTCATACATACAGTGTTGTTTACCTTGAATATTTTTATCCCTCATGCGATTACAACACAACCGCAGGTTAGTACTGTATTTAATTGTGTCTTTAAAAGATGCATAAATTAATTCCAAGTTTTGTAATGACTGTGTTACAATTTAAAAGAAATGAATTCGTAGTTTAACAGGCGTACAACGTTCACACGGTTCATTGCAATCACAGTGCTGTCTCCCACCCTCTGTCTCTCGCTCGGCCGCTTCTCCTTACATCGCGCCAGCAGTTCAAAGTAACATATATAATATAATAGGATATAATATTTGAGGGTTCTACATACTTCAGTGTGCTCTTTTGGATGGTGTATAAATCGGTTTCAAGTTTTCTCAACATTGATTGATGGTCCCTTGTTAGCCTCCATTAATCTGTTTCAGCATCCCTTACTCTTCCATTCTCTTTACATATCCAGACTAACTTGATCTATTCTTCTCAGTTCTGTCCAGTGGGAAGCTGTGGGAATTTCCTTGGTATTGTTGGTTCAAAACTGATGCAATCGAAGAGAGGATGAAGTTCTTTTGAGTGGGTTTTTTTTTTTTTTTCCAGATACAAAATCTAGTGTATAGAATTGTACAAAGAATAATAGAATTAAGAATAGTAATCATAAATGTGGAAAATAATTATCTGAAAGTACTATATTTGATGATCCACCAGAAGTTGTATTGTATCTACTTGTATATCAATTCAGTTCAATTCGTTGATCCTTCGTAGATGATTTTTTTTAGGATTTTCATGATGTGCACATAGAACATGGAAACTATCAATATTCTTGATACCATCTTTGGTCCAGGCGTTTCTTTTTTTTTTTTTTTCATTTGGAAAAGTAAACATGGCCAGCTAAAGAGTCTTGATAATTTTTCATTACCAAACAGCCATGGTCATTCTGTATACCATGATACATCATCATTCTCCTTGATACATTAAAATGTATTTTGAAACCTCCATGTGATTTAGTTTTCAAGTCTGTTAATTCAGGAGTTGGTCTGCCATTCAAAATAATATTACTTTTCTCACTAAATGTACGTGATCCTATGGAACGGTTTAAAAGGCTCTCTATAACACAGTCACAGTCATAGGAAGATACTTCACCAGTCAGTTTAGAAGCCATGCTTGGGGAGTATAGGGGGGAAAAAACAAAAACACAGTTTGCCTTTGTGTCTAACTGGCAGATAATGCAAAACACCAAGCGCAACATTCTCACCATGGCACTGAAGGTCACTGGCACCCAGCCTGGGCGAGTTTATCGTTGAAGCTCTGCAGGCAGCATGTAGCGTAAATTGGAAACATTGAAGATGTTTTGTGTATATACTATGTATCACTTATATTCCTTGGTGCTAGATGGCAATCATATCTTTTCTGACATGTGTCACAGGAATCTGGTGGATTTAGATTGTTGTCAGAAAATGTAAATTATATAATAAGGAATATACATCATTTCCATTTTTCTGTACGTTACCAGATTTTCTACTCCAATTTGCTTATTTTTTCTATCATGCTACCTTCACACACTTCCCTCACATCTCTTACGATAGAGTCACCCATGACCAGAGTCGCAACCCTCATCTCATTAGAGCCCCTCCTCTCCTGGTCTCTCTTAACTTCCCTGACAGTTGCAGAACCTACTTCCTCCTGCCTTCTCTCCCTCTCACGACCCTGTTCCACCTTTTCCTTCCTGTCCTCTACTGTACATTACCTTTCCTCTTGCCTTTCCCCCTCCTCTGTAACATTTCCCTGTTCATTTTTGTCTGCTGCTCTACCTGCAATGACTCTTATTGATTTCTCACTGATGCCTCTCCTGAACTCACTCCCTGATGAGAACCTTTAGCCCTCATTTCCCTCCCCTTAAAACATTACCTCGCCTGTTTTTCACACTTTCTCCCCTTTACCCTCCCTCTTGCCCACCTATTGTACTCTGTACTTTGATTGAAGGAGACCAACCTTCATTCCTGTCCTCGATTAAAAGCCAAATTATCTCCATCAAACTTGCTCTCTCTTACCTCATACTCCTTAATGCCCACTCGCACCTACAGTCCCTACACCTGCCTTAGCCATTCTTTTATCTTCTTCACAGAAATATGATACCGGGTATAATATGAAAATATCAACAGAAATAGCATATTCTGTGAATGTTTATCAGAGGAAAGAAATACTGTATACTACAGAAGGATTTCACAACACTAAATCGAGCAAAATACTAACTGATAAAATAACTGCACTTAAGCCTCTCCTAATTCTTCTTCTTCTAGTTCCTATCAATTCTGGATGTCAGCAACCATCTCAGCTGTGCTTTCTCTGTTGTGAGCTGCTTGGAATAACTCTACCAATATCTTGAGAGTCCAGTCTCTGAGGTTTTTAAGCCAGGAGGTTTGTCTCCTTCCAACATCTCTTTTTCTGGGTGTCTTTCCTTGCAGAATATTTTGCAGTAGATGGTATCCGCTTCTGTTTCACATGATGTGACCAAGGTATTGAATATTTCTCGTTTTTATAGTGGTCAATACTTCCTTATTATTTCTCAACCTTCAGAGGATTTCTACATTTTTAAGGTCTGTCCATGACACTCTTAGCATCCTTTGGTAGAGCCACATCTCAAAGGCCTCTCATTTTTTGAGCCACTTTGTTAATAGTCCAGTGTTTCATCACCGTAATAGAGAACAGAAAAACATAGCAGCAAAAAAGTCTCGTTTTGGGGGCTGATGTTAACTCACGACTTTTAATAGTTTTCCCATTTTGTTGAGCACAGTCGTGGCTTTTCCAATGCAAATTATCCCGATGACCATTATCGATGGTGCCAAGATGTGTATATATCTGGACTCTTTCAGCAGATTTCTGGTTGATTACAGATGACATGTAGGAATAAAGATTTTGCTTATGACCATAACTTCGGTTTTCTCTGTATTAATGTCAAGACCGTATTCGAACACACTATCTCCTGAATGCAAGCTGACAGTTGCATGACCCAAACCACACAGCCACTCACTAGGTAATACAAAGTTAAAAAATGCAAAAACTTCATTGTAGAATGTTAATTTTTTGATTTTCTTTTCATTTCTGTTGCCTGTAGAAACTTAGGGGCCCACAGAAGTGATTTAGACTCCCAGGGCATGTGGGTGTCTGCTTCTTTTCATCCCTGGTCTAGTGTTAACATTAAATTGTATATCATCTTGATTTGCAGTGTTGTGTATGCAGTATTTCAATAAAGATGCTAAAGAAAATTTGAACATTGTTTTTGTCTGTTATACTCTACGTATTTGGTTGTCTTCCACTGAATACACAGTCCTAGTTAATACCCAGTCAACACGCAATCCCTCGAAGAGCGTTTTACCGGGGTTTTACTGTAAATATTAAATTCCAAATTAATGAAATAACAAAACTTTCATTGACAAGCATTGCTCTTCTTCTTGCATGTTAATGTTTCACCTTTTATTTGGTACCACTTGTTGAGATGAAATAACATGGGCTGGGTGGGCGTCTGAACTTTTATACCACGAGAAGGCCAGGTAGTGGCTTTAACACAGACTCAGATTATTGTTGCTAGGACTTGCACTGTAAGAACCGTGGGATTATTCTTCCGTTGTTTAGTAACATTACAAACACAAAAGTGAAAGGACCATACAACAAACTTAAAAGGCAACTTGCCTGGAACCATAAGAATACTTATCGTCATAAACATTAATGTTACCTTAATGGAAGTTGCAAAAGTGTATTAAATGTATTTATTTCCATTTTTATTTCAGTCAATGGAGGGAAGGAAGTTATTAATTGTCGCAATTTTACGAGAGAAGAAATTGGAAAGTGGCTTCATTTATTGCGCACTCAATCTGGTAGAGAAAACATGAGATTCATTAAGATGTTCCATACAGATCATCCTTCAATCCAAGGTGTATGGAATCCTTTTGTCCACAAGGATCCCAAGTTGAACCTGGTTGAATTCCCCAGTGTAAGTATACACAAAGATTCAGTAAGAATGTACGGTATGTAAAGAAAAATTACAGTGATTTAAATGATTTAAAGAATGTAGTGGTATAGCATGGGCACATTGCAGACCTCTCATGTCAGCTGATCTTACTTCCGTGTATGTGGGGCTTGCCCTTTCTCCATCTACCACCCCTAAATTGTACATGTACAATTTAAGGAAAATAAATAATAATAATAATAATAATAATAAAATCTTTAATCTAGATAGTCGTAATTTTGGAGTTTATTCATACCTAAATGAATTTTAACTCATCATCCTGAGATTGTGGGTGGAGTTCTGGCCAAAGTAATAGTTTTTTGAAGAGTGGACAAATCTCTCGCTACTCCGTATCATAATGGTTAGCATGTTAAGACCTTTGGTGGTGAACTCCATCATCCATACAACAAAATTACCTCAGCATTAACCTGTCAAGCGGGGAACTCACTTCCTCTAAATCTCACCCATATGGGGAGCAGGTTGTTCACATACTATAAAATACGCTACACTAGTCTGGTGATTTATATTTCATTTTTAGGCTGTAGGATGATAAAATTACTTTTTTTTTTTTACAATGCCATTAAACTTTTCACTGTAGTGGACAGTTGTAGCAGTGAGGAAAGAGCTGTGTCAGGTAGCTGGTAAACTGCCATAGGAATCATGCAGGAGCGATGCCACATGGGTAGTGCACTGCTGTAGCAGTCGTGTGTAGTTCAGCTTTTCTGTACTTCGCTACAGTTCGACCTTCATGATATCTATTAACACTGTTACGGAGTTATCTGTGGTAGTTAGAGGTGAAAGAAGGTGCGGGCGGGAATAGGTCTCAACTACAAAATTAAAGTTAATTTAAAACTTTAACAAAGGTTATATTTTCTTTTCAAAATCAACGAATAACAACAACAGAGAAACAGGTACCAAGTAGCAGGAAAACAAGTTAATAAATTACATTTGCTGGGGTTCAAGCCCCGGGTGAATAATTAATGAGCTCCAAGCTCCACTTTACCAATAGTCAACCAGACCACCTGGGGCAGAATTCCCCTGAAATCAAAGGGCACTTGCTCTCACCAAATACATTCCGGCCTCCAAGAGGCACTCAAAACCTAATTTGAAACGAGCGAACCAGCTCCCAGTTACTCACGCCTATTTAAGGCATCCTCGACTTTTACAATCGTTTGCCTGCAGGCACAACTTACAAATTTACACAGGGGTATCATGTACCCAACCTACTGGGCCTACTCAGAAAAGAAACAGGTTAATTACATGGCCCAAAATACCAAATTGACTGGAGGCGTAGTTTGCACTCCTAATACACTTTTTAAAACCTAAGTGGCTCTAGGCCGATATACAGGGGCTAATCCCAAGCTAGGGAGGTGACACGTATGAGAAAACTTTAATGCATAAGGAAGAGAAGAAACGGTTATGAAAACGTAGTCACCTCAATTCCAAAATGAAGGGGAGTTTGAGAGGGTGAAGCACTCTCTATCCCCGCTTTACAGTAAAAGAGATATGAAGTGTTTTTACATACACAGAAAGTTAATTTACATTTTAAAGGAATTGGTTACATATTAAAGGTTTCGGACCCTCCCCGAGAGTAGACTGCTGAGTTAGCGAGAAATGAAGATGTTAACAGGCCATTACCTTGTAGATGAGCTGCTGCTTGAAGAAAGAGGCGCTTCCCGCCCCCTGCTATATATTCACACACTGAGAAAGATGTTACTGAAGTGGCCCCGAGACAAGAAAATCAGCAGTTTATATACCCTCGTGGAACATTCGAGACCTTTCATGAATGATAACAACCCGCCCACAAACTTTTATTGGCTACCAGCAAAAACTAATAACACAAGACGATGAAGAAACACCTTATTGGTGGGAAATTAATTACAGAAATTTATGATTGGCTAATTTCAAAACTGGCGGAAGGAAAGGATTTATATTGCCAACCCACAAACCACAGAACAAAATTTAGTAAAAATAAAACTTAGGAATACAATATTTCTTCAAGAAAGTTCATTCCATTGCACCATAGTGTGTTACCATAGTTGATACGGAGTAAACAAACACAAATCAAAATAGACACAGTTCAGAACACTTCAAGATTACCAAATTTACAGTAGTGACATCTTCCGAGAAACCGTTGAGTTAATACAGTTTGTTAAAGTTCAGGCTTTCTCCTGTAGGGAAGTTTCAACTGGCGCAATATTTGAATTTGCGGCGTGGAGGTGTACCGCCCGGTACAAACACTATTAACAAAGATTGGAGGGTCCATCCATGCAATACTGTAAATTATATGTTATAATCATTTAGGCTGTTAGGACCATGAAAATTACTTATTTTTTTCACTCTAGTGGACATTTGTAGCAGTCGGGAGAGAGCTGTGCCGGGTAGCCGGTAAACTGCAGTAGCAGTCATGGAGGAGCAATGCCATATATTAGGGTCAATTACAGCAGGAAAAGACATTTTATGCAACTTACGTCATAAATGCACATTGGCATGTCTAGATTCACTGATATAACATACTATGATCATACACGAGTCCATTTAAACTAATGTCCCTAATACAGAGGGGTTCAGAAAAATGTTGACACTCTTTGATAGTCAATATTCATCATCTTCTACCGCTTTTTCCCACGCCTTTAGGGGTCACGGGTGCGAACTGCGTTGCAAATGGGGATTTGGCCTTGTTTTACGGCCGGATGCCCTTCCTTACACTAACCCCTTATGGTTGGAACCTCGATAGCGTGTTTCTGTGGTGGTTGGTAGTGTGGTATGTTGTGTGAATATGAAGAGGAGAGTGTTGGGACACACACAGACACCCAATCTCCGAGCCAGAAGAATTAATCAGAAGGGATTAAAATCCCCGACCTGGCCGGGAATCGAACCCGGGACCCTCTGGATCGAAGGGCAGTACTCTGACCATTCAGCCAACGATTAGTCCTTTGATAGTCGATATTAATGGAACAAAATGACATACCGTTACAATTCTTGCAGGGGGGAAGGTTATTTTATGTGTTCAGAGTGACCCTCATTAGCAGCCAAAAAATAAACGATGCCACTGAACTGCTGACCGAACTACGGCTGTCAGTGTTGCCAGTGTGATAGCCGCACAGGATGCATGATGGTTTCTCGTAGCTCATTCAGTGTAGCTGGTTTCTGTCGATAAACTTCATTTTTCAAGTTCCCCCATAAGTAGAAGCCAAGAGGTGTAAGTTCTGGAGACCTGGGTACTCTTCGAATTATCCATCGTCCAGGTAGATTTTCATCCAAGTAGGCTCTGACATCTCTATGATAGTGAGGCGGAGCACCATCTTGTTGTAGGTAAAATCATTCATTTCCAAACACCTCTCAGATGGCAGGTAAAATCGATGTTTGCAGCATATGAATATACACCTCATCAGTTACAGTACCTTCAAAGAAGAATGGCCAATCAAACCGCGCAATGACAGACCGCACCACACATCCCTGTGAACATGAGGATTTTCAGGAGCCCAGTACTTGCAGTTGTAGCAGTTTACAGTAACGTTTAGTTTGAATTGTGCATCGTCAGAATAGATAACCATCTCTGCAAAACCATTCATCTTCGCGAAGCATGGCTTCAAACCAGTTGTAGTACTCCTTCGATCTGGGTCGTCCTCGTTCATAGCGTGCAGCGATCTTGGAATGTATACTTTCCACTTTGCAGCCTTCAGAATTTGTCATACGGTTGATCGGCTTACCTCGCTTTCATAGGCACCCTGATTCACAGATTTTTGAGGTGACTTAGTAAAATGTTGCAACACAGCAGTGCTAGAAGCCGGACTTGTTGATGTTTTTGGTCGGCCAGACCTTTTCTCATGCACATCCTGAACAGTGTCGTCGGCTTCAAATTTATCCTGAATACAATAAATTGTTGTACGTGTTGATGGCTGTGTTCCATACACATTACGCCATTGCCATTTTACCTCCCATCATATTTTCGTACTTCCAGTACCACTTAAGTACGGCCTTGCATTGCTCAAACGACAATCTTACTTTATTAATTGCTGCACTGTCATCTGCCGGAAAACCTGCGCCAAGATTTTCATGCCATTCACGTGACTATCATCTGTTGAGAAAACAACGGACTATGCTACCACGCAAGAATCACAACGATGTGCCATTTTGTTCCAAATATATTAACTATCAAAAGAGTGTTTACATTTTTCTGAACCCCTCTGTATATAATGATTAAATAAGTAATTATAACATATAATTTATGGTATTGAATAGGTAGACCCTCCAATCTTTGTTAATAGTGATAGTCAATATGGACTATAATGAAATTAATTTCACATGCTTCATAATAGCTTTGTACGTGCAGCAAATCCGAGATAGTTTGTGATTTGTACAAGAGCGCATGTGTGGATTAGGAACAGTTGGAAACGGTCACGTAGTAGTAAATATTGCTGTTAGATGTCAGCACCATTCCCAATTAGTTTCTATTGGAGTCGATAGAGGTTTGATTGATTGAGGTTGTGACTACTACTCACTGTTTTATAAATATGAAACTGAATTAAAATGAAACAATATTAAAATATTCATGCAATAAAATACTCAATCATCAGACTATGTACTCACACTTAGTACTTACCTGATTACTTACACATACAATAGTTGATGGGCACCAGCTACAAATAGATGTAACGATAATAGAATGAGAGTCTTGAATATCTCTATGGTGTGAGGTAATAAGCTTACTTTGACAGCATAACATATAGGTTCTGAGAAAAGGAGATTGGCATTCGGTTACCCCATTAAAATTTGAGGTTATCTGATCTACTATTGAAATAAAACAATAAATTGTATTTGATTCTAAACAAAATATATTCTTTAAATGCTGATTTTTAACGAGTGAGATTTACTGTGATAATTCAAAAGATAATATAAAACTCTGTCATTATAACTGAAGGAAACTCTAGGCATAAAATTTGAAATCCTCTTGACCGGATTTTAAAAAGTTTTACAAGAAATTTATCCCTCACTGGTTCACGTAACAGTACCTTCAAAACTTTGAGTGTTATTACGAATGACACGCAAATTCACAGAAGTTAGTTTTTTTATGCCAGCTTCTTGAAAAAAAAAAAAAAAAAAACCATCATCTTATTAATATCTCAGCAAATCTTGCGTGACATACTTCTTTAATTTTCTGATGTTATAAGTACCGACAATACTCCCTTCCTGATCTTTTAAGGAATATGCACACTTCCCGATATGGTTCACAATTGTGAAATACCCCGGATACCAAAGAAAGAATTTAGACATATTTCCTGCCTCTGCAAATCATGGAAATAGAACCCTGGGTAGCACCTTGTCACCCAAACTGAATTTGTCCAATTTTGCCCTTAATAACTTACATAATATCTTGATAGATCACTTCTTATGTCTAGCTTACTACCCATCACGTTCTTAAATCTACTACACAACTACTTATACTACTTACCTGTTCAACTTTTACCTTCGGCCTATCCACGTGACCTAATCTGATCCCCTGAGAGTTTGAAATACCATACGTAGTCGGCCTATCATTATCTCTCTGATAACCCAAATTGACAAGCCTCCCATCTACTGATTGTCTCAGATAACTCTGCTGATCATGATTACTACCTCTCCTCTGATAGTTGTCTGACATTTTTCCCCCTCCCTCTGCCGCTCTATTTTTACCAAACATAATGCATTCTCTCTCGCGCCCTTGTACATTTTCATCCCAAAACTTGTCACTGAACTTCTCTTTAAATTCTCCTAAATTTGACATATTATACCGATACACATGAAACGATATTTTACTTTTACCGATAACAACATTCGACAAGATCTCCAACACGTATTCCCATTCAATAATATTATTCCTCACCTTACTTGCAAATCTTTTCTCAACTAGTTTTACAAATTCCATAGGATTGAACTGTTTTCCAGAAAAACTAGGTAAATATTGATCCCTACTGAACAAACCACTCGCTACTACCACCTCTGTCGCACCGACACAGATAGGTATTATGGCGACGATGGGATAGGAAAGACCTAGGAGTTGGAAGGAAGCGGCCGTGGCCTTAATTAAGGTACAGCCCCCCAGCATTTGCCTGGTGTGAAAATGGGAAACCACGGAAAACCATCTTCAGGGCTGCCGATAGTGGGATACGAACCTACTATCTCCCGGATGCAAGCTCACAGCCGCGCGCCTCTACGCGCACGGCCAACTCGCCCGGTATGAGCATTATGCATGTAGCTGACTGTATATTGGATGTATTGGAGATGCCTTATTATGGCCATGTGACTATCGCTTAGTGATTTGTGTTTTTGTAGTACCAAGGTTGAGCCCATGGGAGGCGGAAGTAAGATTTGTGATATTGCTGGTGATATTGAGATGAGGGCGGATAGCCCAGGTGTATTTAAAAGAGGGCTTTTAGCAGCAGATTACGTGAGGTGTTTTTGAAAGGCGAGATTTCTTAGCCTGCAGCCCAGCTGAGCTCGTAAATTATGTGGACTGTCGCTTGTGAAGTGGTCGGAGGGTGAGGGTTGTTGTGCCTGACGTCACAGTCTTGATACTGGGTTATATTGCCGTCTGCAGCTTGTCGGGTGTGTTAGGGGAGGAGACGACCTTGATGTTTTGAAAGCAGGGAGAGATTTTTTAATGTTCTATTTGTTCTACGTTAATTTTAACACTGGCCCGTTTGATATTGACACCCTTGGATATGTTGGTTGTGTTCTTTTTATATTGTTTGTATATGAATATTATATGCCTTACTCTTCATGGGACTAGGGTTCATGACCGAGTCAGGACACTGTACATTATGTGGTGATATTTGTTTGCACCGGGGTTCGATGGTACGAGGCATAGTAAATTTTATGGGAATTACTGTTAGATGTGTATTTCAGCAGATATCCGTTTTTCTAGATTTCGTTACTTACACAATTGTAACATGCTTGTTACAGCACCGCTGTTTCGTGAAGGCAGTGAACTGGTTGTCATCGGCTCAACATTATCTTGACCCAAGCATTTTGAAAGCTGTTATATTTGTAAATAGATTCTGTTTATGTAATAAATCCCTATTTGTTAAACTTTGAATGCAGCGATGTTTTCTGTTAGATTTTTTAAATTTTAATTTAGCTGATTCTTACCTGATTAGTCACATATCCTAGTGTTTTATCTTTATGTTGCCCATTGATCCCCATGTTATCCCTGAGAAGAGTGTTTTTATCCGGCTGAGTAAGGATGTGTGTTCAGGTAAGACTATGTGCACCAGCTCACGTTTGTGAGAGTTCTTTCACTACTGTACCCTGGGTTCGAGACCGGCTTTCGCCTGGCCGGAACTCTAGGGTCCTGTAGGGCACAATATTATGCTGTCAAAGTAAGCTTATTACCTCACACCATAGAGATATTCAAGACGCTCATTGTATTATCGTTACAATAGTTGCTGGGTGCCAGCTACAAATAGATGTATGTGTAAGTAATCAGGTAAGAACTACGTGTGAGTACATAGTCCGACGATTGAGTATTTTATTTCGTGGATATTTTAATATTGTTTCATTTTGATTCAAGTGTTGTTATGAAGTATTCCTTTGAGTTGGTATTTGCTGTAGGTATCTCAAGCCTGTTTTGGTGATGTATCCTTTTAGTTTCACAAACGAGATATAGGATGGCTTATAATTATATTCACATTTCACTATCAACTTTACAAGTAATTCACTGATAACTGTTAGTCTGCATTGCGATGACTCAATATTCGGCTGTCACCGAACTGACTCAAGAACTCGACCAAACAAATACACAAAACACTCCGAACATATAATCCATTTGGTCACCAACGATTACGTATCCGCGCGCGCGTCATCTCTCAAAACAGCTATGATGTCTCTCCCACCCAGCTACAAATGTTACATATAGTGATGAAATAGCCTAAAGCAAATTAGGAACTCCCCAAATATGATCTCATCGCTAAATGCATACAACGAAAGAGCGATGACTCGACAGTTACTGTAACAGTATTACACCATATGTTGCAAAGTCAAAAGGTTTCACAAAACATATCCATATCTGATACTAGGCAGCAACCCCCCCCCCAAATTAACTACAGTGAAGCAAGCGATAATTAATTAATAGGCCTACATAGCGAAATCAGATTATAGAATTTAATCAAACAATAATAATAGTAATAATATAGCTGCAACAATAATACTACAGATGAATGCTTGTAACAGGATTTGAACCGTTACAAGGTTGTGTTCTACTGAACGGTATATTTAATCATAAATATTGCAAGGTATGAATAAAACAACTTATTTTGAAGTCTGTGTTATATCATTTCTGCTGATTTGTACAGTGACAATAATACGATGCAAGGAGAGTGAATATTTATTTATGGTATAATACAATTATTTCCATTCTTCGGCCTTGCTCTATTCAGATTAGTGTCATCAAATAAATCTAGATTGTCTTCATCAGTTGAAAATTCACTGGAGTCAGTCGTAAAACTAATGTCTGATATCTGAAAATATACAAGTTTTTATATCATCAACAATCTGCAATATTCGTGATTTAATTTCCACCCTATCAGTGATTTAATTTCCACCCTATCAGTAAGCATAGACTAACAGATCATTAAAATGTATTTAGTTTATCTACAATACCTAGACTTGTGTACGTTGACAGTTCACATGTGTTTTATCGTGATACTGTTTTTAATTAAGGATATGTACTAGGTGCAAATTAACCGTTCATGTATGTTCATTAAATGTAATGCGCGATTGCCAGATTTATGTAAGAATACCACCGTCAAGGAATGTTATTTTCAAGAAAAACACGGAACAAATTTATTTTTAAGGATCTGTGCTGTGTGACGGGGCTGATGCGCTTGCCTCATTTAGAAATCTGGAAACAATCCCCGGATTCTATTGACTGTTCTCAAACTGTACAAAACTGGAATCCACGTCTGCAAGGGCAGCAGAGTAGCAGTCAGAATACCAAATCCTCACTGCACGAATGCTCCAAATACAGCGAAGTACATGTGCGCATGCACCTGGCAGTTTGGGATAGTTTCATACTGCTGCACAAGCAAAACTAGTATGTGTGAAACTGTATACCGCGGATGAAGATCTTCAATAGGCATAGAATTTCAACGAGTAGTGACTTTGAGGAAAACGAAGACAGGACAGGTTTAACTCTGCCAATGCTCTGTTCAAAGCTGCAGATCTAAAAGAAGGATGGGAAACTTTGATGAACGAAAAATCACTAATACATACACATATTTCATTGAACTATACATATTATAAAAGAATAGTCAACCTGTCATGTCTTGACAACATGAATGAATGCGAGCAAGTTTAGTGGAGAGTATCCCATACAGTGAGCACGGCCAGTCACTGTACACAACCTGCTTTTTCCCGAGCCAGGGAATACGCATCGTGGCACCCATGTCCTGGCTAACTCACCAAGGTGGCCTTACTTTGAATTCCAGTCTATCCAAGAGAGATTGAAAATGGAAATTCATGTCATAGGGGTTTGGATGCCTAGTAAAACTGAACGAACTGTGATTTATTATTATGTAAAAAGTTTGCTTTTAATTTGGAAATTTTCCAAATGTTATGGCATTGTATCTCCTCTCATTGTCTACTTTTTTCATCCCTGTTTGATATGTTTAAAGTATAATTCACATAATTTCTTCTCTTTTTTTTTATACAGGAGGAACTTTCCCGGCCTGTTCATGTACCTCCGTCTGCAACAGAGCAGCTGCTTGAAATGTTTAAGAAGCAGCAACAGGATACTGCAATATTGGAGACCAAGCGAGCAGAATAGTTTTTGTTAATAGACAGTATTGAACAAGTGACCGTTGTTAGTTTGTTTAAAGAATGCCGTTTGTGTCATGGTGTGGCTTGTTCTGTTTTGTACATTCAAAGGGAGTTATAGGAGATCAATAAAATCAGGTTAGTTATCTCCAGCCAGGTAACTTAACTTGCGTACAAGAAATTATTTTCTTCCTTTATGTAGGTGTTTTATTTTAAGATGCATTTCTTGTAAACAGTGCACACTGTTTGAATTTTTTATGTGGAATACATTGTTAAATGTATTAAATGTAATAAATAATATTAGAGGTTTACAAGTTCAATATATTCCCTTACGAAAATTGGTTTGTAAAATTTTCACATCTATCCTCAGTGTGAATAACATCCATCTGTCCTTGCAGGACAATGGTATACCACTCTGGTTCAGTTTCAACAGCATTTTGAGTGGCTAATGAATCCCTTCTACAATTAAGGTAGGTAAAGCATGAGGGAGCTTTGATAGAAGTCACTCTTTCCTTTCTCATGGCCCTCTTGGGAATCAGCTTATTGGTCCTTTCCTTCTCTGCCACTTGAATCCCACTGTGGACAGCTTTCCCCTAGGCACCTTGGGCATCAGCAGAACTCTCTCAGCAGTCAGCTTGTGTCGGTCTGGAACAAGCCTCTTTTGCATACATCTTTGAAGTGAAGGTGTGGTCTTACGATTGACCTCGTTTCCTTGCGTGACACACCACATAATAAGGCCTGTGATATTAGTTTCGAGTCTGCACGCCTGATATGACCCAGTTCAAAAATAATCAAGTTGTTCTGTAATCCACCTATTCAACACTTTAATTTCCACTTATATTGGTTACATAAACAGACTATCAGTTAAATGGGACATGTTTCACCCTCAGTTTAGGGCATCTTCAACCTAAAAACAATCTTCAAGAGTACACCTTATATTAATATGGAAGCTAAAAGTTTAGCCAGTTTCTGTAATACAGTACATAAAAATGTGAAAAATGATACATTATACAAACATGTTAATGGAAACACTGTCATTGATGAAACCATAAACAATTTTGTCAGAGACTAAAACTTATTCCGTTAAAAATTCTAATTAAAATGGTTCATTTAAAATTGTTAGTGGAATACCAAAGTGACAATGACATAATGCCAACGACATGAGGGCGTGAAACACAAGCACCAAAATGAATGTCATAAATACAACACGTTCAAGGCCGCTGATGAAATCGTGAGCATAAGGTGAAACTGAAGCATCAGTTGAATTATTGCAGAAGGGGCCCTTAGCACTGGTAGGCAATATTATTGTCTGAGACCTTGTCAGAAAATGTCAGTAGATACTGGAAAATGTTCTATGTTGAAAGCTGGCATTTGCTATCTACTGTTACTTTGGTAGCCGCCCTTCTGTTGGCTCTGAGTCTCGTATTATAACTATTAATGCATACAGCGAGAATTAATTCCACTTTTTCGTGTTTATGAACAGCATCCATATTTTTATTTTTATTTTTCCTCATTATACCATCTTTTGCCCAAGGTAAATCATCAGACAAAATTATTTTATTTATAGATCAGCTGATGTACCCGTGCTTCGCTACGGGATTCTCAGGAAGACTGACTTTGTGGTTTTCCTAAGTGAAGTCAACATAGGTCATTACAAAAACATCAGTAGGAATGTAGCGTTTAAAAGCAATGTTATCACATAAAATACTCCATCAAATGAAAACCTGCACATTTTCTCACTTTTAACGAACAGTACTACGGTACCGATCTAGCAGTCCAAAGTTCCAGAGCTGGAATGACCAAGCTGCAGACAGCCGTGAACACTTCTCTGCCATTATTCCGTTAAATATGCACACTTCTCATTCCAATCAGTACCCCAGAGTAGGGATCGAGTAGCTCAAATGATATGATGAACCAGTGTGTTACGTACCAGTAGTATCGGAAAATTTATGAAACAGAGGAATGGCATGCTAAAGAAGAAAGTTACCGAACTCTCCAGCTACTTCCCGCCAATATTGAGGCAGGCTTTTACACTCGGTACGACCGGACGAATTGGCCGTGTGGTTAGGGGTGCGCAGCTGTGAGCTTGCATCCTGGAGACAGTGGATTCGAACCCCACTATCGGCAGTCCTGAAGATGTTATTCCGCGAATTCCCATTTTCACACCAGGCAAATGCTGGGGCTGTACCTTAATTAAGGCCAAGGCCGCTTCCTTCACACTCATAACCCCTTCCTATCCCATCGTCGCCATAAGACCTAACTGTGTTGGTGCTACGTAAGGCAAATTGTTTAAAAAGTACTCGGTACGCAGCAGTAATCCTATCTATTGGAGATGAGTGGCAACAGAAGATAAACAACATCACAACAAACTCAATCTTATGTTAATTTTAAGGACACTTCCTCTAAAGCATTACTTTGTCAATTTATATATTTTTTATCTAAACAGTGTTATGTGGCTGAAGATGTTGATAATATACGAAACATGTACCACTTTTAACCATTAAATTGTCTTAAGCAATCATTGTATCGACTAGGTGGAAAATAAATAAATACATAATTGTGAATCTATTAAAGTGCGATACGGACCATGAAGCTGATTTTATGTAATCTGTGATATTAGGCGTCTTATACAATTCTTTACAGCATAGACTGTAGTTCCTTATTCTCCGACTTTACATACTGATTTTCATTAAATCCTGTTTACCCATTTTCTCGTGATTCGGCGCTGATAAGGACTTAGTAAAAAAAAAAAAAAAAAAAAAAAAAAAATCGTGAATATCTCTGATCGTAGCCGGTATGGTAAAGTTAAGTACTATTTATCGAAACGACCACTAATAATTATTTGGGAATTAAATTTTAGGCCTACCCCTAAACTACCATTTCATTCAGCGTGAATGAAATTATTTATGGCCTAGATTATAGAGACTTATTCCCCGACTTTGCATACCGATTTGCATTAAGATAGGACCACTAATAACATATTTGAGAATTTCATTGTAGGCCTTTCCCTAAACTACCATTTCACTCTAGCGTGAATAAAATTATTTATGGCTTAGAATGTAGCGACTTATTACCTGACTTTGTATACCGATTTTCATTAAATTCTCTTCAGCCGTTTTCTCGTGATGTGTGTACATACATACAGTCAGAGATTACGGAAAAGTAAAAAGTGCATTTCCTTGTTACGGTGGGCACGGCTGATACGGAAATACCATCCTTTTTAAATTCTGAGCAATGTACAGACAAAACTCTTGTTCTATATATATATATAGATACTGTACTGTAAAGATTTAAAAATACTCCCCTCGTCATCAAAACATTTGATTCAAACTCTGCCTAGGAGTTAACTTGTACTTCTCTCCCATTATCACACTAGAAGAGAAAGTGCATTAAGTATACTGGAATGACAGCTACTGTAAATTGTTTACAGTCCCTCTAGCAAGGCCAATGGTTTCTGAAATTAGAGCTGTTTCTAAAAATTATAGTGAACAAAAGTTTAGGAAGACAGGAAATACAGTCTTGGAATTTTTATAATGAACAGCCACTCAATCAAAACACATGTACTTTACCTTTATTGTATACATATTTTTTTTCTCACATAATATATACATAAATTATGCTTGTCACTATGTATATTGTAACATCTGCTACTGTTCTATTATATACACACATTTATAAATATCAGTCAAACTTAACACAGTGTACAGAGGGTATGTCATTCATAAGCATCCAATACCCATAATATACATTTCAACAACTAAGAACAAAATAATATATAAATTTAACTAGAATTTTTAAAAATCTACATTAAATTTCAACACTAGTGGTATGAAATCTCCTGCATGATAATATTACAATAAAATTGAATGAATGCTCTTTACAGGTATACTAGCAATAAATCCATTTAGTAAGCCATATACAAGAGCAACTGTTGCACGAACTACCAGATCCTCATTCATTTATGCATACTGCTTGAGCAGTTAAGCATATAACCTCTATTCCTTTCCTTTCAGATACAGCACCTACCTGATGCAAGTGCTGTTATCTTTTTCATAAAAGCCAATGTAAAACTTGCAAGCAGTGAAGCAACAAAGAGAGGATGATGTTCACACGCATTTCTCTCAATCATTCACTGCAGAGAGAATATTTCTGAGAAAATACCTAAAATTTAACAATCTAATTATAATAAATAAGAATTAAATTAACAGGAAGGTGGTAAAACAGCTACTATAGTTGGTTAATAAAAAGGGAAAAGAAAAAAAGTAATCAGGTATACACTAGCTGCCTAAAGTCCAGCTCTGGCAACATAACCAAAATGAAATAGTTTCTAAGGAAAAAAATTAAAGTAAATAACTTACATGAAGGCTGCAATTCACATGCAGAGTAGACAAAAAGGACAGATGATTCAAGAAGACAACCTGTTAGAAAGAGGGTGTGCCAACCCATCCAAAAGTACCTTTGTTACCACAGAGTGATGTAATTGAAATCTGTTGAGTTTATAGAGAGGGAAAAAAAAAAAAAAAAAAAAAAATTCACCTTGAAAAATAATGATAATCCCAGAAAATATATCTTCTGAAACACTATAGCTACACAAATGCTACTTTGAAACAATCTGTCTGTAGTGACAGCCTGTGAATAATTAACCAAACAGTGCTGATCTAATCGTGACTACTATAATTAGGGACAGAACAGCATAACATTATCTTAATATTCAGTTCAGTTTGCAGGCAGAGAAAATTAAAACAGCCTCTCAGGGACAATTATGAGTGATGATAAAACATGAGCAAGCTTAAAAACTGAACATTTTCTTCCCTGTACACTTCTGAAGTTGCTGATAACAATCACTACAAACAATCATACAATACTGTTTATATAAAAACATTAAACAATACTTGCAATACATAAAAGGCCTCTTCCTCCACGTCCGAATAATGGAACATCACTCTCTTCAGACAAAAAATTGTAGCAACTACTGTATACTATGATAATAAAGCATGATGGACATCTCTATCAAGTACAGGATTCCCTACAGTAACTCAACACCTTTGTATTAAATTAAATTCATTTTCTTGTTCCTGGTTCACTTGTTTCCCTTTATATTTGGGGACTCGGCAGTGGTATCCATACTTATCAAAAAAGTTAATTGTTTTTGTGGTAAAATACACAGCTGGGTCTATAGTAAACTTTGCTGCATGACAATGTTCTTCTACGATGCAACGAAAACAAACTAGCTTTCCTTACAAAAGGAGTGAATTATTCATTAAAATAAAACTGAAAACTGGCAAGTAAATTAGCTTTTTCCCAAGTTGTGCATTTTCTTACAACCGAGATGAATGCAGCTGATGTCAACATCTACCACAGACCCTGTTATACGTGGGTGATCTTGTTCATGTCGGGAAACACGTGAAGATGTCGAAGCAGCCTTAGAACGATAGAGAGCATCACTAGAGGGAAATGGACTTAGGATCAGCCATAAAACAACTTGGCAGAATCAGAGCTGTTTTGTCCAAACAACACTGTTTTCATAGCTGGAGAACCACCGGTGATGACAGGCAAGCTTCAAGTATCTTGGATCTGTCATTACCACTGATGCCCTAATCGATGACAATGCAGCAATGGATGTCAGGGCGATCACTGATGGGTGTCTTGTGCGACAGATGGATGCCCATATAATTCAAAGGGAAAGTCTTCAAGACTGTCATCAGATCTGCTCTCAAGTATGGACTTGAATGCTGGGCGAGGCAGAAGCGTCACAAGAAGCAAATGCTGCAGTCGTCTGTGGGAGTTACTGTAACTGACAAAGTGTGCAACAAACACATGCAGCCATCCTTTGGTATCACCGATATTGGTGAGAAACTAGGGGAGACACAAATCCGCCAATAAGGGCTCATCAATTACCTTAAGATCATCCTGTATGGAAAGCTCTTGCTATTGCAGTACCAACAAGAGGTCTAAGAGCCAAAACTGCCTTGAGGAAGAAAGAAATCCCAGTGACCCAAACATGGAGGGAATACTCATTATGGATCAGAAGATCCGACCCTGACTGATACTCAGGAATGCCCAAACTACCAACATACAGTGAAACCTCGTTAGTGCGTTGTTCATTAACATGTTTTCCTGCTTAGCACGTCGTAAATTCAAAGTCCCGATTCTCATCGTATTAAATCTATATAAAAATACCTCGCTTATCAAGTCACGAATTTTCGCTATTACCGCTTAGTACAATCACATTTTTTCTAGCCCTGAAATTGCTGTTTGTCATCCCTTGTGGAAGGAACGTGATGTCCAACTCGGGTAAGAGCCCCCCCGGCGGAGTTGTGTGATAGCGAGAAATTACACCTTCGGGAAGTAAGCCATTAACCTCATAAATGCTCAGTTTTCTTGCCGGTTAGCAATGAAACTGCAGAACAATACAATGAGCCTGTTTGTGCTTGTATTTAGCATTCCATTCAGAAGTAGAAAAGTACTTCATGTTTATAGTTGGGCCCACGAGAGTTGAAGCCCGACATTTAGCGCCACCGGCGAGGAAAAGTTGACTAACGCTGCTCGAAAATGGTCTGTTGCTATGGCAATGATAACAGAGATGCTACATTTAAGGATGCTATCGCCACGTGGGTTGTCTTGCTCTCTGTCACTTTTGTGATATTATTTGGAGTAGTACTGTGTTAGTTGTATTAATTGTTTCTGGTTTATGTAATAATTTAAGTGTTTGTTTCCTGAATATTATTTTCGTTGTTAGTTTCATTTTCTTGTAAGTTAATCAGTGGCTAGTGGTGCAGTTCTGTTCTCTATTTAACGTGTGCATTTGTTGAGGTTATTGTAAGTTTAGTGAATATGAAATCTCATATTTATTGGCAATAACGTGTTCTGTCTTAAATGCCGGAATTATTAGCACGAGCGTAGGAAAGGGTCAAAGTTTATTGAATTGCATTAGGCCAACATAGTTGATTAAATATTCAGATTTATGAAAGGGTGATATGCCGCAGACTGAGGTAACTATGACAACGCAGCGTACTTCGTAGTTATACAGTAAAGGGTAGCGAATATTTGATGCGCGATAGCTTACATCTGGAACATAATCGTGTGAAGTTGACCAGCGTGGTGCATATTGTCTTGTGATAGCCTAATTATGGATATGGAAAAGGTTGTGAAATTCCTTGCTAATGAAATCAAAATTAAAGTCTGTCAGCAAGTCGACTGGCATCCACATCTTTAAGCGCGCAGAGTTGGCGTGAATGTTGAAACTCGCACCTTCCAGTTTCAACTCGATCACTCAAATCGGTATTGGTCGGTTGAAGTTTTGTTAGGTTGAAAATGGCGGCCAAAGTCATTCTGTTGCAGTTGCACATGGCCGTGTATAACCTCCAATTCACTGTCCAAGTGTGTGACCAGAAAAATAATTTTTAATAACAAATTAGTCCGAAATAAAAGGCTTCTAACTAACATTTGTTTTAGAAAGTGTGTGATCTGCAATAATACTTTGATATTTTTATGGGACCCGTTCAAATGTTTTCATATTTTTTGTTTGGTGTTTTTAACACTTTCCAGTGCACTATTATTTTATAAGCCCCAGCGGAATAAGTTTTCATATTTGGTCTCATGTTTTTTACACCTTTAAATACTCTTCTCACAGAGTTTTCACTGTACCCACAGATATACGATGTAAAATTCCATTATGTCAGAAAAAAATCATATCTAGTGTTTCCATATCCCTGTTGGATAGTTTTATTCGTGTATTCATTAGTACGTTTTCTCGCTTAACACGTTCTTTTTTCCTTGTCCCCTGCAGAAACGTCTTAACGAGGTTTTACTGTATATAAGCCCAGGAAAAGAAGCGAGATAAGTACAACCTTACCAGAGAACTGAACTTCCACATTCACTCCACTGTTCTGTGTGTCCACTCCAATGTTAAAGCAATCTGCAGTTTGAAATACCAGTTCGACTGATTGATTGATTGACTGATTGTTTTACATAAAAACAATATATATACAATTCTCCACCTTATCAATACGAGTTTATTATACATTACAAATATTCAAGACTAGTTTCGACCCCTATGGGGTCATCCTCAGTTGACAATTGTAAATTGTTCATAAAAACATCACATAGTAAAAGTTAGACTAGTTTAGGCTGATCATTAATGTTTGGTGTGTCTAGTACATGACTAGTGTGCATTGTTCATAAAGACACATATTACCTTACTGCTACTACTATCCAATTTTAAGTTATATAGTATGGAACACAGATATGTTTGTGTAACTCAACAGTGACAAGTTCAAATATTTACAGAATTGGCTGTTGATTAGTCACATGATATAATAGAACACAGGCTTGAACATTTTTGATTTAAGTATCAGTGCAACATCTTGCTTTTGTACATACTAGAAGCTAAATTCATTTTGTAAAGTCATTACATTCTGATTGAAACTTAGTGTGAGGTTAAAATTGAATAAAAATATATGCTAATGTGGACATTAAAATATTGTTAAAATGGGCATATAATCAAAAACAGTGGTATGTATGCCACACATGTCTAGTATAAAAACTCATTACACTGGTGCTGTTAGTGTGCAGTACAGCATATACACTGATTTGGAATAAATGGATTTGTATATATATCGTTCCAACAAAGTGGATCCATAAAAATATAAGATGTATAGGTAATTGGTATTATAATGATCCACTGCAAATTAAGTAATGCTGTTGTTTATCTGAAGATCTATTGGCAGCTACAGATGTTAAAGTTATTAAAAATGTTAATGGAGCATGTTTTCTTCCGTAGACGCGATGTTTAAGATTGGTGGCATTAGTCAAATATGATGAAAGTTATGCGTCTTGGTGCGTTCTGGAAGCTGGTATGTTATGAGAAACCAAGCTTCCAGAACGCACCAAGACGCATAACTTTCATCATATTTGACTAATGCCACCAATCTTAAACATCGCGTCTACGGAAGAAAACATGCTCCATTAACATTTTTAATAACTTTAACATCTGTAGCTGCCAATAGATCTTCAGATAAACAACAGCATTACTTAATTTGCAGTGGATCATTATAATACCAATTACCTATACATCTTATATTTTTATGGATCCACTTTGTTGGAACGATATATATACAAATCCATTTATTCCAAATCAGTGTATATGCTGTACTGCACACTAACAGCACCAGTGTAATGAGTTTTTATACTAGACATGTGTGGCATACATACCACTGTTTTTGATTATATGCCCATTTTAACAATATTTTAATGTCCACATTAGCATATATTTTTATTCAATTTTAACCTCACACTAAGTTTCAATCAGAATGTAATGACTTTACAAAATGAATTTAGCTTCTAGTATGTACAAAAGCAAGATGTTGCACTGATACTTAAATCAAAAATGTTCAAGCCTGTGTTCTATTATATCATGTGACTAATCAACAGCCAATTCTGTAAATATTTGAACTTGTCACTGTTGAGTTACACAAACATATCTGTGTTCCATACTATATAACTTAAAATTGGATAGTAGTAGCAGTAAGGTAATATGTGTCTTTATGAACAATGCACACTAGTCATGTACTAGACACACCAAACATTAATGATCAGCCTAAACTAGTCTAACTTTTACTATGTGATGTTTTTATGAACAATTTACAATTGTCAACTGAGGATGACCCCATAGGGGTCGAAACTAGTCTTGAATATTTGTAATGTAAAATAAACTCGTATTGATAAGGTGGAGAATTGTATATATATTGTTTTTATGTAAAGTAATATCCATCAATACGGAAATGAAACTTATAAACAACACTGACTGATTGTTTGACGATTGATAATGAAAGCAGATAAAAACAAAGTGCACTCTGAGAAAAGATTCTCTAGTAGCTCAGATGCCATGAAACCTGGTTCAGTACTTGTGATGAAAATGCAAGACATTTCCATTATGTGCTTGACACACTACAAAATTACTGTACTCTCTCTATTAAATGTAGTCTACATTGTTTCAACAGTTATTCAAAGACGGCTTTACAGCAATGATTAATTTGGACAAGATTGTATTAGGGACATAATGAAGATAGGAAACATATGTAGCATTTGCCCCATTTAAAAACTTCGCTTTCAGAGATTCAGCAAAACTTCCATTCTTACATTCAAAAACGTTCTTACAGAGATGTACCATAACTAAAATATTTCTTACAGTACCTAGAAAATATTTTCTCCCTTGTAAAATTACTGTGCTGTTTTCATGAACAGATGGTAATTAAAACAGGAGCTTTCCTAATAAGCATGGAAATAATAACATCTTATGCAGAAACACTTGCATGTCGTTTGCTTGGGAGTATAAAATGGACACTAAGAAAATCTCACTAGACTAATCTTGGTCTTTCGTTTACTGTACCGGAATGGTTTTGTTGTTTCTATAATTAACATGTAAAATGTTCTGCAGGCTTCAAATATTATCTCTAACATGGATATATAAAATATGATCATTTGCACAAATATTTGGATGTGGCAAAGATTTCCCCTAAAGCCTACAGTAATATTTAATACAGAATTCAGAAATTTGTGTGAAGAGAAGAAAAAGTAAGATTCCAAGAACAAGCCAATGAAAACCGGTCATAAATAAGATCTTGTTTATATCACTACCTAACATAATGAAATGATTCTCAATGACAATGTACAGTGCAATATAAATTAAAATATAACCAGATATGAAAATACTGCCAGTTAAAATTTGCTTTTTTTTTTTTTTTCCCCTGTGCGAAACTGTAGATTGGATCTACCCCAAGTGTCAGAAGTACTGTACCTGATACCCTGAGAAATACTGGGCTATATTCCAGCATCTGTTTGATATTTGTGCAAGTGTTCGGCGCACTTCAGGTCACATAACAAACACGCACACACATAACATACACGCATGGTTAATACGAAGTGTTCTCATGTAGGGAGCTAACACTGCTGCCCATCACAGGAATGCTTTATTTTACATTTCCATGCGAGTCCTACTCAGCTAACTTGGCTATCAATTCCCAGAAGACAACCAACAGCACCAAAATAACCCTGCAACAAAAAGTGAGTAATATTAAATAACAAAAATGACACAAAGGTAAAATACACACTTTACTGAAAAAAAAAGATGAAAATGGAGACACTTGTCAAGATCTGCATAAGATGTAATAAATAAAAAGCTTTTTTTTTTTTGCTAGGGGCTTTACGTCGCACCGACACAGATAGGTCTTATGGCGATGATGGGATAGGAAAGGCCTAGGAGTTGGAAGGAAGCGGCCGTGGCCTTAATTAAGGTACAGCCCCAGCATTTGCCTGGTGTGAAAATGGGAAACCACGGAAAACCATTTTCAGGGCTGCCGATAGTGGGATTCGAACCTACTATCTACTATCTCCCAGCATATATTTTGAAGTAACTCTGGCAACATAGCACAGTATGCCTGGTTGCAAGTCCCAAACCTGGATAAAGGAGGAGGGTTGCTAGGGGTTACGAAACCACACATAAAAATAAGAAGGGTAAAGAACCTACAATTAAGACTCGGATGAACAGGTGGATACAACAGAAGATGGCTTGTGAGTATCTTGGGCTCCAAATTGGAACATGGAATGTTAAAGTCTCTTTTGACCAGGAATGAGAGCTCTAGCATTAGGAAGAGAGAAGTACAAAGTTGACATAACTGCACTACAGGAAATGAGGTGGAAAAGTGAGAAGGGACTCTGCGATAGGCTTCATGATAAATGATCGGTTGGTGACACTAGTGAAAGACTTCAATTAGTACGACAATTTCCTACCTTGCTATAAAATGCAATACAATAGCAAACACTTTAAAATGAATAGATTGGTCTTCCAAAGCTTTGTTGAATCCTTCAAGATATTTGAGAAACTGAGATATAATATAAATTTCAGCATTTCTCATTCTCCTATGAACCTTTTTACTGTGTACTGAATCTTAACAAATGTTCTCAAAGATTGCCAAATAGAATGAACTCAACAACAAGCAATCCGGTAATAGCCAACAATAGACCATCCCAAACGTATAGTGTTATGCAGCTGAAAATTATTGCCTGTCACAAGAATGCAAATCTTTGTTTCCATATGCTAATTGCTACCTCCATGTGAGAGGGAGGGAGTTCTCCGACTTTCTTCTCAGTGTTTAAACAGCGTTTAACGTGAGCAAAAATACCGTTGAGCTTGGAGGATGCAGCAGCATTGGTAGAGAATGGGCACAACTTGAGTTACACTGCCTGACAAAAAAAATTGAAGCACATAGAAGAAATGGTCAGATGTAAATGTAACTTTGTACACATACCATCAGCGGGTATGTAAATGATTTAGAGTTCCACACCAGGCAAATGCTGGGGCTGTACCTTAAGGCCACGGCCGCTTCCTTCCCACTCCTAGGCCTTCCCTATCCCATAGTTGCCATAAGACGTGTGAAAATGGGAAACCGTGGAAAACCATCTTCAGGGCTGCTGACAGTGGGATTTGAACCCACTATCTCCTGGATGCAAGTTCACAGCTGCACGTCCCTAACCGCACGGCTAACTCACCCGGTTAAAAAAGGGAGAGAGGATACAATATGCTGAACTCTATACTGAAAGGTCTACTACTGGCCCAGATATGATGCATTAACATTGACAAAGTTCGGCTCCATGGCTAAATGGTTAGCGTGTTGGCCTTTGGTCACAGGGGTCTCGAGTTTGATAACCATAATTGGTTAATTCTGCTGGCACGAGATCAGATCCCCGGATGGACAAGAAAGTGTGTAGAGGAGACGTGAAGAAAGGTACTGTCCATCCAACTTTTCTTCACGGATAGCTTTCAATAGCCGTTTTGTAATGGTTTACAGAGGCATTCTCCTTGGCTGTCAGAACAGATCTCATCTTTGTGGAAGGTGGGTCACTTACAGCCCATTACTAAAAAATAATAAATCCTGCACCATTCATCTGAGTGAAAAGAAATGAACTGTCCTAGAACAATGTTAAATTTGATTACAAAGAAGGGTGAATTTATCAAGTTTTTTAAAATCCCACAAAATAATATGCTGTAAACTCTCATTTCTCCCAATGAAAATTGCTCTGAATATAACACACATAAGTCAGCAATTGATTTTAATAAAATGAGTCACTTTCTTTGCAAAATCTGAAGTGTTGCATTTTTATTTTTTTGCTCATTAGTGTAAGTTATTTAGAATTTCAATAATAATAATAATAATAATAATAATAATAATAATAATAATAATAATAATAATAATAATAATGTTACTTGTTTTACATCCCAAAAACTACTTTTATGGTTTTTGGAGACGCCGAGGTGCCGTAATTTTGTCATGCAGGAGTTCTTTTACATGCCAATGTGCCATTTCACTGTTAGGAATGAACATCTTGGAAAAAAAAATGGACGCTATGCCGCGAGAAAATTAGACGAGACACACAAATTTAATCGCCAATGTCGAGAAGATTGTATTCATATCAGGAATAAGCCGAGAAATAGTATCAAGAAGGTGGTGAAAAAGAATGAAGGATACAGGATTGTTACAAATTTATGATTACAAAAAAATTCCAGAAGAAATCATCTCAAGCTGCACGGTACAACATATTGCTACATAAAGAAGACGGCATTGACAGTAAATGCTCGAATAGAAAATAATATGGAATAACATCAAGAGAAAATAGCAAGGCTACAGGAATATTGTGTAGAATCGTGTGTTAATAAGTTGAGAAATTGAAACGACTTGTTGAGAATTGTTACGTAACTGGCTACATCACAAGACACCACGCAGAAGTAGCAGATATCATTCAAAGTCACTTGCAAGAAAATAATAAAAACTACGGCAATTGAAAAGAAGATATAGAAAGCTAAATCGAATTATAATTGAGAATTTCGTAGACATATTAGTAGTCTGCAAGACGTTAGCTGGATTTAATTGAAAGAAGCATTCTTTCCAATACGTTTATGAATGTTAGAAGGCTTTGAATACCAAGATGACGAAACTGACCATGTTTATCTGTATTTTTATCCTAACTGCACAAGAAATAGCCAGCATCATGCACTAAGAAGACAAAGGCTGACTGTCTGGAAATGGTCACCTGAAGTCGATGGAGCTATCCCAAGATGACGGAGAAGGAGGGATGACCTGCCCATACGTTCCCAGAGACCGACACAATGTAGCAGATGTATCTGACTAGATGTCCTAAAGCATCTGGACACACCATTGAGGGAATACAGGGAAGAAAAGATAAGTCGATTGATATATTATTACAGTAAGTAACTTAAATAGCTTGTTTTGAAAAGTGCCATTTTCTAATTGCATATAAAATATAATTGTGCAGTGCTGTCATTGATTTAATTCAAGAAGAGTGAATTCATATGTGAAATAGCATTGATATAAGGACGTAGGAGGATAATAGGTAGTCATCTAACTAAAAATGACAATCCTTTGGTTAGGAAGTATTTGATCAGTGATAATAGAGTTATGCGTTCGTAATGCTGTATATTTTAAGTAAGAGGTTAATTTATTTCAGTTGTGAATATTATACTGACATTGTGGTTAACGTTATGATTGAGTTAGGGTGTTATACCACAAAATGGAGATGATGCGGTACGATATACAGGTTATATAGAAGACATATGAGCAATATGAATTGAATCTGAAGAAAATTGAGAAGGAAATGGAATATATAAGCGGATAAATGATAGTTATAAATTCATATGCGTCAAGTTAAGATATATATTAGGGTTATTGAATGAAGGAAGAGATATGATTCAGAAAATATGAAACAGATGTTATATATATGAAGAATGGTTGCATAATAAGAGTAATTAAGGTGGTGATTACTATTTCGTTGAGAGAGAAGAGATGGATATATTTTAATGGTGATATTAAGTCAGTTGACGCAATTTAAGGTTAAGAATGAATGTATTTAATTCCATAACATATATTAATCCTTCTGTATTCCACATCCAGCATTAAATATGATCCATGTAGTTTACATATGTCGGACAGGTACTGGTATATAATCAAAATGAATCCATACAGGGAAGAGTGAGTGGAATTAGCCCACATTATCCAGAATTCTTAACCACAATCATGTTTATTCTAATAAACAGATTTAGAATGCTTAATTGCTCATTCCAATGATATCACTGAAGAGGTTCTCCATAGTCAGATGATGAAGATACGGATTATTAAAATCTTCTTAGATGACAGACCACCGAATTTCCAGAAATGATATTGAATAAGGTGTTATAAGTTATTGGTGACACGCTAACAGATCGCACATGATACAAGTAATTGGCACTTAACTTTATTTTAGAATTTATTTTTATTTTTGGTAAATGATCTACATAATGATTGGTGATGGTATTTTAAGATGAAACGATGTTAAATGACATCTTTTATCTTTTCTTCCTTGAAATTTTGAAGATAAAAGCCAATGAATCTGAAATACTCGAGAAATGAAGAAGAAGACTAATGTTTTCCTTGTACTAACGATTAGTGATGGTGATATAAAGCATGATTATAAAATACTGACAGCTACATGCAGGCAAAAAGACTGATAACTTCTGAATAGATCAGCAATATATTATACAAAATTTTAGGAAGAGAATTTAGGGAATTATTTTGTGTTTAAGCAGAGAAATGAATAACCTAAACGTGATTTTAATTTTTAAATGTCATAATGATGAACATCTCTAGATTATTTTCTACTTTTCAACAGAAGCAATGTACAGTACATAGTCAAGATTTATTTTTTTTTATATCAAAGATCTTTGAACATATTTATATACTAAGTAGATTAGTTAGGTGAGGTAATAGTCAGATTTTAACAAAATATTCAACTTCTATTCTATTAAAGATGATTTAATTTAATAAAGTAATATTTGATGAATTTATCCATTCTTTTAATGGTATCTTAGGTTAAATAAGTACTTATAAACATCTGTAGATTAAGTATGATAGATATTTATGAAGCGTTATGGATGAAATCGCGAGATGGAGACGTCCAACGAACTAATTTGATGCAAATTTAGCCGTTTAGCACACCTGTCGACTTTACTCTCGGAACCTACGACCCGAAAGAGATACTTGATAGATAATGATGAATTGAGCTAGTCAGGATTTCTTTCGGGCCCGACCTGGACGCGGGAATGGCGCACCAATAAACGTACCCAGATGAGGCTGATGTACCGTATTTCTCCAAATCCAAGACCACCCTGAATGCAAGATGACCTCCACTTTTTCCTTTAAAAAAATTAAATCAGGCTTAAAATGTGCTTTGTAAAATCATATGAATGCCTTTCTTGTACAGTACGCATTTTAAGACTATCTTCGTCTTCACGCCAAAGCCGAACATTGGCTTTAGTTATGCTTTACTTTATTGCGGCTGCACAATTATTCTTTATTTCCGTGGGTTTAATAACCATTAACTTAAAATTGGCATCATAATATCGAGGAGAACCCATTGAAAATTTGCCGGCAATACCCGTTCCACATATCTTCATAATACGACGATTCACCACAAAAATATTCCTGATGTCTATAAAACTTAATTTTACTAAGGGACAAGTACAGTAGGCACGTTATAACACTGCCACTGAGTAACCGTGGCCTTTCTAAGAATCCGAAGGCTCGCATGTTTTGATGTCATTCTGCAGATTTGATAAACTTTTTGTAGAGGCTAATAGAATGTCATTCTCTCTTCACCATTTCCCAAGATCCAGTGACATTATACAGAGGCATTGTGCAACCAGTCGTCGTGGCTAGCAATGTATAATAAAGAAGTGGACGTTGACTGTCAACGAGTTTTGTGTGTGAGCGTGTGGGGGATGAAAAGAGCAGTGTGGTTACCTTGGTAGCTGCCAGTGATGTTCATTATTGTTAGGTCACAAATGCAAGACGAGCCTTGATTTTTTACACGAGATTCTGAGAAAACGTTGTCTTGGATTCAGAGAAATACGGTATTTCAGCACCTTCAAATACCACCGGACTGAGCCACGATCGAACCTGCCAAGTTGGGGTCAGAAGGCCAGTCTCAACAGTCTGAGCCACTCAGCCCGGCTTAGAATTCCTGAATCAAATATTAAAAACATACCATAATATCACACCACTCCAGGTACATTAATATGCAGCAGCTCTAAAACGTTGATGAGTATTATAAGATGTTAACATTCTGATCCAAGCATGTACCATATCTTAGAATCTGCAAAATGTTTCAGAAGGGGGGGGGGGGGGGGGAATTGAAGATTTCAAGCTAAGTGAAAAATCGAGAAAGCAACATTCAAAACGTAGAAAATATTACAAGATTTAGGAAACATTAATATGATGCTGCTTGCTGTTTAAAGGGGCCTAACATCTAAGGTCATTGGCCCTAAACATTAATATACAAAATATAACATATCAGAAAAAAAAAAGAGCAAAATATCTCACCTCATGTTCCAAAAACAAAGCCTTAAGTGTGCTGTGAGACCAATATTCCATAGCATGAGCTAATAGCTTCATTGAGATGGGATTCACTCGCAGAAAGTTGCCCACAAATACAACCTATTGAAAAACACACAGAAAAATTTTTCATTAATTCAAAATGATTAAAGTACTGATATATGCAACATTTTTGCTAGCAATACATAAAAGAAAATTATACAAGTATTAAGGCAGTGAGTGGTAGGACGTACAGTAGAAGTCCGTTATAGTGAGAATTCACAACGGCGAAAAATTTGCTCGCTATAATGGATTGTCGGTATAACAGATTTTTCGCAAAAGTCAGGAAAACACCATACACATTAAAATCAGTATGAAACGGCAATCAGTTTGTTCAAAACTTGTGTTTTTGCAAATGATATCCACACTATGGCTTACTCATTTTTTATATTTCAAAATCTGATACTACATGAAAGTGTATGTATAATTTCATTCTGAAAAAAATATAATATCACTCCAGAGGCCTCTGTGGCAAACATTCCAGTTTTCTTCTTCAAAAATGATAACCACCTCGCTACAAATTTACATGGGAACAGCCTTTCCAAAATTCAACTAGACGCGAGAAAATATAAACTATCCCTAGGATCAGTGATGTATTCTGCCATATCTTGAGGTATATCACATTCTTACTTAATTAATATATATAATATAACATTAAAATTAAGCAATCGTTTACTTCAGTCTTTATTTCTAACGACTTAACAACTGCTATCAGCTACGTTATTTATGCTTTATTATGAAAATGTGTTATCCACTTTCAGTTTGAATTTTCTTTTAGAGAACAGCAGTTGACAGGTATTACTAATCGACTCCAACATCACCTTCGAATATCGACTAGAGAGCTCGCAAGTGTACATAACGAGAAAGGAGAAAGCGATACGGTACCGAATATGATCAATCGCATTTTGTTGCAAATGTTTCAGTTTTCTAATTCAAACAGCATCACCTAACCTAACTTAACCGTATTATATGTACAGTAGAGCCTCGCTCAACCGACCTTCGCTTATCCGACATTCCGTGTTATCCAACACTGGTAGGCTTAATTTGAACTTTAGGTGGAGGCAATTTTGGGACACCCGGTGTGGAGGGTGCGACCATGGGACAAGCACTGGCAGTCATGCGGTAGGATTGTTCAGTGTATTATTGGTTGGGCGCGTATGTTATAGTTTTCATATCCTCTGTATGGCAAGTAAACAGAAGAAAGTGATTGTTTCTGTGGAAGACAAGTTGAGTGGGTTAAAGAGACTGGACAAAGGGGAAACTTTTCAAAAAGTGCCTTAAGATTATGGTGTTGAACGTGTTACAAAGGGAGACTGGAAACATAAGAGGGAAGAAATTGAAAAGTGGGGCTCTACCAGAGCAACAAGTGATGCACTGAAAATTTAAAAAAATGATAATAAATGTGAGTACGAAAAAGTAAGTGAAGTACTATTTCTTTGGTTCGCTCAACACCTGGAAAAGGGCTTGTCAATCTGGCCCCGTTCTGCAAGAAATAGGAGTGTATTTCCAGAAGGAGTTTAATGAAAGGGACCCTAATTTTACTGCCAGTGCTGGGTGGCTTGATCGCTGGAAAAAACGGTATGGCATTGGGCATCTTAATATGTGTGGAGAAAAACTGTCAGCTAAATCCGATGAGGTTGTGAAATTTACAAAGGAATTTCAAAAAGTAATTCTTGCTGAAAGATTAACCGGTGATGAGATTTTTAATTGTGATGAGACTGGGCTGAATTTCAAGATGCTGCCATCAAAACTCTCGCAGCCCAAGCCAAGACGTCTGCACCTGGCTACAACGTAGTAAGGAAAGAGTTACTGTTCTTCATCATCATCCTAAACCATCTTCAGTTTCCCGGGTGTGGTATATGAGCCTCCTCCATCTCATCCTGTCCTTGTACCATTCTTCCTCCACCAACCTGTCCCAATCATGACCTCTCAGCTTTACATCACTCTTAACTAAATCTATCTATTTCCTTCGTGGCCTTCCCACAGGTCGTCTTCCTTCTACCTTTCTGTCAAATTCCTTCCTTGCAGTTCTATTTACTGGCATCCTCTTCATGTGACCAAACCACTTCAGTCTTGATATCTGAATCTTATTTAGGAGAGAATTGTCTATTCCTACTTCTTCTCTAATTTTCTCATTCCTAATCTTGTCTTTCCTGGTTTTCTGGATCATAGTGCGTAGGAATTTCATTTCAGCTGCCTGAAGTTTGGAATTATCTCTATTGGTCAGTGTTGTGGTTTCGAGACTGTATGTAAGAATTGGTGTATAATAGGACTTGTACAATGTCATTTTTGTTTTCATGGGTATTTGCTCATCCCACAGCAGGTGTCTTACCTGGTGGTAGAATTGGTTACTGTTCTTGCCTGTAGTAATATTACTGGGAACTTAAAAGCAAAATTGCTTATGATCGGTAAAGCAAAGAAGCCTAGGGCATTTAAAAATATTTCCGTTAATGCTCTTCCAGTCCATTACATGAATCAGAAGGCTGTCTGGATGTCTGCTGACTTCTTAAAAGACTGTTCTTTACACAGTTTGTTCCAGATGTAGAAACATTTCTAGCTTCAAACAATCTCCCTAGAAAAGCTCAAATGAAGAGCAACTTAGAAATGGTGACATGAAAGTCATGATCCTCCTTCCTAACATGACGTCATTATGCCGCCAATGGACCAAGGTGTACTGGAAACATTGAAGAGGAAATATCGGCGGAAACTCCTTTCTTCCCTGACAGAGAAAATGGTCAATGGCAAGGACATGATAGAAAAGTTAAAGCGAAACAACATGAATGACGTGGCATATTGGATAGCGAAGTCTTGGAAAAAGTTGAAACGGCGACGTTAATAGAGCAAATGCCTGAAAAGCCTTACATCTGATCTGTTTTCTGACATGCTCTATTGGTGGAAAAATATCTAATTCCCTCTTTGGGAACTTAGAATTTCCATTCGGAATTGCTAGGCAGGCAATAGTTCCATTGTGGAGTTTTATCTCCCGTATGCAGTTGTCAGACTGTGCCTCTTATATAGGCTTCTGATAAGTTCACCTGCATACACCCCACTCTGATGAGTCTAGTGTCAGACCTAAGACGAAACACTGGTTAATAGAGCAAACGCCTGAAAAGCCTTATATCTGATATGTTTTTTTAACAAGTTAACAACTGTTATCAACCACGTTATTTACGTATTTATTATTAAAACAAGTTCGGTTCTCCTCTTTCATTTCTGATTTTCTTTACGGGACAGCAGTTGACGAGTATTACTAATCGACTCCAAGATCGCTTTCGAATGGCTACGAGAGAGCTCAATAGTGCACATAGCGAGAAAACTATACCGTACCAAAGATGATCGATCGCGTTTTGTAGCAAATGTTCCAGTTTTCTTATTCAAACAGTGTTATCTATCCTAACTTAACCGTACTATATGTATCACGAAAACATATTTCAGGTGCCTGTAGAGAAATGATGACCTTCTCGCTATAAATTTACATGATAATAGCCTTTCCAAAATTTAATCAGACACAAGAAAATATAAAACTAACCTCTGAAATCAATGATGCACTCTGCCATATCTTGAGGTCTATCCCATTATTATTTAATTGCAGTATTTATCATTAAAATTAAGCAGTCGTTTACCTGAGCCTTTATAACTGGTTAACAACTGTTATTGGACACGTTATTTACGCATTTATTACAAAAACATGTTCTTGCCTTTCATTTCCATTTTTCTTTATGGAACAGCAGTCGACAGTTATTATTAATCGACTCCGACATCGCCTTCGAATGTCGACGAGAGAGCTCGCTAGCGGACATAGCGAGAAAACAACACCAAAAATAATCGATCGCATGCAATATAATTGCAGGGTGCATAAATATCAGAAACGGAAAAATCACTTGCTTAACCACTTGTGATAACAGATGCATCAATGATAGGGCTCTCGTTGTAACTGAGGGATAATACACAGTTTACTATAGGAATACTGAAGGGGCTGGCAAAAACTGTCATTATAATGGGGTTCTCGTTATATGCCGTGCTTATGTGCCTTCGGGCTGAACAGCGGTCGCTTGGTAGGCCAAGGCCCTTCAAGGGCTGTAGTGCCATGGGAGGGGGTTACAAATGTTTTGCCATAATCCTGCATATGTGCTTAGTTGTAAAAAGTAATCTGAAGGATTACTGGTCAACATCTCCTATTTTGCAGACAACATTTGTTGGCAAGCTACTGTCACATGACAGATTCAAAATGATCATGTCTATGCTGCATTTGAACGACGACACATACCTCGTGATCAACCAGCTCATGATCCTCTCCACAAAGTTAGGCCATATTTCGATTCTCTGGTGAAACAGTTTAGTGGTAGAATTGTCCCATCTGAAAATCTGACCGTCGATGAGGGAATTTGTGCCTTTCGTGGTAGAATACACTTTCGTATGTACATGAAGAACAAACCAGAGAAGTATGGAATAAAGTTGTTTGTTGTATGTGAATGTAATTCAGGTTATGCTTTGAATATTGAAGTGTACTCTGGTTGTGGAAATGACTATTCGATTGTTTCTCTGTTCGAAAGGTTGTTGTCCGATTATTTTCGCAGAGGCCATAGTGTATATATGGACAGATTTTACACTAGTCCAACTGTTGTGCAATATTTATGGGATCGAGATACCTTAGGTATAGGGACTGTAATGCTCAACAGGAAAGAGATGCCTAAAGGTTTAACTGCTGCTAAATTGAAGAGGGGAGAGTTGAATTTCCATCATAGATCCAACATGATGGTCTGCAAATGGAAAGACACGAAGAGATGTCGCTATTCTATCTTCAAAACATGGATGTACAGCTTCTGAAGTGACAGTGAGGGCAAAGGGCTGTAAAGGAAAGGTTGTGGTGAAGCCAAATGCTATATAGGACTATAACGCAAATAAACCTGGAGTGGACCGTAATGACCAACTTGTAGCCTACTATCTATTCAAGAGGAAAACGATGAAGTGGTGGAAGAAGCTGTTTTTTTCATCTCTTCATTCGAGGCGTAGTGAATAGCTACATACTATTCAAGAAAATTGGAAGAAACCGACCATACACTTCCCTTGAGAAATTCATGTGTGTCGTTGGTGAGACACTACCTTTGGTAGCAGGGGAGGAATTTGTTGCCATGGACATTGGAACAACAATAGACCAACTCACCGGAAGGCATTTTGGGAGAAAAATCCCACCAACAGAGAACAAGGCCAGACTATGTAGAAGCTGCAAAGTGTGTGGGGACAGAAGCAAGAAGGCAAATGGTAAATGGGCCAGGAAGGAGACAACATATTATTGCCCACTTTGTGATGTAGGACTTTGCATGCCAGATTGTTTCAAAATTTACCACACAAAGGCAAATTATGTTTAGAAGACTGTATTTTCTCTTGCTCAGAAGTCTAAATGGAACAATACTTTTACATCTGAGTAACTTTTGACAAAATTTTTCGATTAAAATAAATTTCATAAGAGCTCCCATTTTCATTATTGTAATTATTAGTTATTATTGAAAAATTATTATTTTTATATCGCACTCATTATTGCTGTTGTTTTATAATTGCAATGCACATTTTATATTATCAAAATAGGGTAAATATAACAGTTATTTCAGACAACTGTACTATCTTAGTTATCCGTCACTTTTTTCCATTCGCAAAATATAGTATAATATATAAACAATTTTAAAATCTGAAGTGATAGTTGACATGATACAAACAGCGTTTTTCAAAACTAGATGCTCAAACAAGCACAAAGAAAAAAAGAATCACGCAAATATCTCCTATGGTACAGAGATATAATGTTTTAAAAATCCTTAAAAATGCCCAGTCCAGAACATATGTTAGGGATATTAAGACCCATACTGGAATGGGTTAAAGGCTTTTCTGATGTCGAAAAACACTATGCAGGCGTCGTGTTTGTTCACTTTAGGCGAACATAAAAACCACATCTAATATTGACGTATTTAGATGTGTACCTGGGGAGTTACTGAATCCCCTCTGGTTCTGACTGAAACAAATGTACTGACGAAACCTTTGGTCTAGTATTCTTTCAATTACCCTCCGATGGTTATTGGATGCCAGTTAGCTGGGCAATCATTGTCTCACTGTGAATGAGAACTGTCTTGGTTCTTTTCAGAGCAGACAGTATAAAGCTGGTTTGCAGCATTCTAGTACCAATCAACAAAATGATTTTATAGGCAAGTCCATTCTTAATTGTCGTACAATAATGAGATCGTGACCACTGCCCGTGTCTACTGAAATTCTTTTTATTGCAGAGTATCTCTTCATTGGTGACATTGTCTACCCATGAGATCTTGAACATTTTGCATACATCCATATTTCAATGGCCAGCAGTTGGTTCACTGACAGTCCTTTAGTATCCATTCTTTGACATAGTAAAGCAGCACCGGGTTACACATAACACTTCACAACACACCAAGTTTTGAATCCGAGGTCATGGCTGTACCCGAGATGTAGTCATTTCAGAAACTCACTTATTGCAGTACTGATTCTGGTTCTGATTTCTACATCCAAATCCCATTCTTGTGTTAGATAGTATCCCAGACTCTTAAAATGTAACATCCTTTCAATGGTTTCAGCAGTGATAACAGCACTGATTGTCTACTTGCTGATTACCATGATTATTGCTTTCTGGATGTTTATTTTAAGGCTGAACTCCTTGCTTGATCGATGCCTGATTGATCACAGTAGCACCTGACAAGTGCTAATTTAAGCTAATGAATGGTATAGGGGATCGTGTACGACATTATCGATGAAAGAATCTTATGTTATTTTGACGATGAAGGAAGAACATTGTTTTACACATTGCTTTTTTACAAGTTGCTTTACATCACACCAACAAAGATAGGTCTTATAGGAAAAGGCTAGGAGGGGGAACGAAGTGGCCATTAAGGTACATGTGCCTGATGTGAAAATGGGAAAACTACAGGAAACCATGTTCAGGGCTGCCAACAGTAGAGTTCGAATCACTATCTCCCAAAGGAAGAACAGTTATCACTGAACTTGTAATGGCAGACGATAAATTAGATGATACGAGACTTCATGACAGAATTCCTGACTCCAAAATTAATAAAAATATCCCTCTACTCCAGTTGATAACACAAATAGGCATAACTCATAAACAACTGACCATGGGATGTATGTTTATAGGGACATTTTGTGTTGTTCTGGGGTGTACTATCCATGGCCCAATTACCATATAATCTCGAGTACCATCCGCACTGGTTTTTTTTTTTCCTCGAAAATATAGTTTCCAAAATTGGGTGCGGGTCTTATTTAAAATTTTGGGAAATTTATCTTTCCGAATGCGCGTAAATCGGGCGTCACCGCCAGCGCAGCTTGGCAACAGTGCTCTCTCCGCTCTCAGTATACACAACTTCCACGCTTGGCGTCAGTCTCACACACGTTCTCGGAGTATCAACATGAATTCCACAAAGCGTTTGCGATCTTTTACTGCGAGCGAGAAACTGAAAGTAGTTCGGGAAGCTGAAATTATTGGAAATCATGCCAGCGGTAGGAAATACGATATTGACGAGTTGTATATTCGCGATTGGAGAAAGAAGATAAATGTGCTATTAACATGTAGTGGTGATCGTAGAGCTTTTCGTAGACAGTGTACAGTTTCCAGAAATTGAAAAAAAACTTTATAAATATGAGAGAAAGGTGGGAATTGGGATATGGCGTGTCAACCGAAATGTGTCAGCAAAAGGCATTAGAGATTGCAAAGGAACTTTCAACGGCAGGGTTTAAGGCAAGTCGAGGATGGGTTTGTAATTTTTATAAAAGAAATGGATTGAGTGTACGAAGGAGTACCTCAATTTCACAGCATCCTCCTGATGCCTACAATGAGAAGTAATTGTCGTTTCAGCGTCACATAATTCAGTTGTGGAAGAAAAATGCATATTTGCTTTCCCAAATTGGCAATGCAGATCAGACACCAGTCTTCTTTGAAATGCCAGTGGACAGGACTGTGAATGTTAGGGGTGCAAAAAGTGTTACCATTAGAACAGGTGGTAATGAAAAAGAATGGTGTATTGTAATGTTGTGTATTCTCGCTGATGGAACCAAATTTCCTCCGTACATTGTTCTCAAGCGAAAGACGCTTCCTAAAAATCTACCCGCTGGTCTTATCATCAGATCTCAGAACTCCGGCTGGACGGACAATTCACTTGTGGAAGACCAGGTAAAGTGTGTCTGGCAACGTCGCCCTGGTGCATTATTGGGACAAAAGAGCTTGCTTGTTCTCGACAGTTACCGCAGCCTCACAACAGACGCTGTGAAGAAACATATCAAGGATGGGAAAACCGACCTAGCAGTCATTCCGGGCGGGATGACACCTATGCCACAGCTGCTGGATGTCTGCGTGAACCGTCCATTTAAAGCAGCCTTGAAACAGCTCTATACAGAATGGATGGCAGCTGATAATCACACACTGACGCCAAATGGTCGCATTCAGAGCCCGGAAGTTCAGCTGCTGTGGTTGTGGATTTTGATGGCATGGAATTGTATCCCTGGCGATCTCATACGGAAGAACTTCAGGAAATGTAGCATTTCTAATGCTATAGATGGCAGCGAAGACGACATTTTGTGGGAAGGTGATGGTGATGAAATTTCTGAAGTTGGTACTGATGATGATGATGATTGAACTCGTTGGATATTGTTTTGGAAATGTTTGTTTACTCTGATTTGTATTTTCTAATCATTTGATGTGTGTTAGTAAAGGTGTGTTTTCCAAGGTGCAATTGTAGCCGCAACGACTGGGATCGCCATATACGTTGGCGACAGCAGCCGCAAGCGACGGGTACATGGGGTGTTTTCTTAAGACACGACTCCAGCCGCCAGTTACGCAGTCCAGTCCATCAAAAATGGACGAGAGCACGGGCGATTTCGTTAGTAGCAGGGCTTTCCTTGATATTTGAATGGAAGAAAAGAAGAAGAAGTATTGTTAATGTGGTATCTCGGCCCGAAAAGAAGGAAAGTCAACAGTATAATTGCATCGCACTATGAGGAAGGACGCTATAGCATTTTAATTAACAGGCATCTTTTAAGTGATGAGACAAAGTTCAGGAAGTATTTCAGACTGAGTATTAGTTTAGTTATATTCTCTAACTTTTAAAAAGTGAAATTTTGAAAACCCCGTGCAATCGGTACAAGAAGCCTATCAGCCCAGCTGAGAAACTTGCACTCACTCTCAGGTACAGATATTTTAATCTTGTTTTAACAGTGTTTTGCACTCACTCTCAGGTACAGATATTTTAATCTTGTTTTAACAGTGTTTTGCTCAGCTGAATAAGTGTTTTTACAGTAAGACATAACAATCAGTAAATCTATGGTCGTAATAGACTTCAAGATTTTTTTGCTAGTGGCTTTATGTCGCACCAACACAGATAGGTCTTATGGCGACTATGGCATAGGAAAGGCCTAGGAGCTACAAGGAAGCGGCCGTGGCTTCATTAAGGTACAGTCCCAGCATTTGCCTGGTGTAAAAATGGAAAATCACGGAAAACCATCTTCAGGACTGCCGATAGTGGGATTCCTAGCTGCGCTCCCCTAACAGCAGGTCAACTCGCCCGGTAAACTTCAAGTTTAACAATCCCATAACTTAATTGAGTGACACAACATTAATTGCACCAATATGGCAATTATTTTCATGCCATTCCATTGGTGTAATTTCGTGGAAGCGGATATAATGTATGCAGTTGCGAAACTGTCTAGCATACTACTACTCAACCTAGGGAATGAAGGAATAAATAAAAATGCATAAAAATGATAATGCAGAGTGGGATTTACATTTTATTTAAAAGTACATATTACACTGTATATTCATTCCTATAAATTATAACCCAGTAATCTTGACAAGATGTCAAGACTGTTTACATCTGAGCACGGCTCAGCTTTTATGAGCCCTTGATTGACAGAGGAGATGTTGAGCAATAGTCACTTCCGTCACAGTGACTGCGGCTGCCAGCACTGCTCACTGCACCAGTGTGGCGGCTCAAGCCGCAATCGCAGCGAGTCGCAGAACAAATTCAAACTGTGCATGCGCGGAGATGGAGACTGCTGTCGCTGTGCGGCTACAATCGCACCTTGGAAAACGCACCTTAAAGATTGTAAATAATTTTGACTTCACTTTCTTTAAAATTTAATTTTGTTCTTTTAAAATAAGGGTGCAGGTCTTGTTCGGTGGCGGGTGGTATTCGATATTATACAGTACTTCCCACATTTTTGAGACAGGAAGACGCATCAGAATAAACCTAGTGGGAAGAGGCAAACATGAAAACACGAAAGGGCTCTCTCTCTCAGGAGAGAATCTTTCCATGAGAATGGCAGTATGTGAAGATGTAGTTTGACCAGTCACTGTGTTTATCCTTTGTGTATGTTCCCATCTTCATATCTAGTTTTCTGTATTTCATGAGGTATTCACCTACTAGTAAAAGAAGTTAAAAAATGAAATTCATTGTCATTAATGATCCGACTTCCCTGGAAAGGGATGTATAACGACCTTATACGTCACTTAGGCAAGTCATGAATCTATACAAGGCCTAGAGTGCTCAGTAGAAGTATTTGCAAGCTACAGCGGTCCAAATGGATGTATGATGAGAGCCCAGTTAGGCTGAAAGGGGTATGATGCCCTCCAATTTGATCATTCCATCCGCGAGATTTGCAGCGAGTTTGAGGTACCTTATTCAACAATGAATGAGGTAGTGATGAAATGGAAATGCCAGAGTGATAAAACCCCTAAGACAAAACAATAAACAGATAGGGACCGTCAATACTTCTGACAAGTGGTGATGTCGGACTAGCAAGCTTCTTTAGAAACCCTGGCCACAGACTTTTGATTGGAATCTGGAAGTGATGCCAGTACACTTACCATCTGTCAGAAGGTGTTTGCACTTTATTACCATGGGTGAGACAGCGCACATAAATTGAATGCTCACTGCCAATTACAGTGGTGAGAAACACGTCACCTGTAGATTGTAGAACAATGGAAGAGCATCATGTGTAGTGATGAATAATGCTAAATGTTATGGCAGTCTGGTGGACATACAGAGGCCTGGGAAATGACAAAGGAGCATTTCTTACTGGATTGTATCGTTGTCACTCCGAAATTTGGTGGAGGAGGCATTATGGTGTGGGCCCGATTTTCGTGGTTTGATCTGGTCCACTGGTTCTCGTTCCTCGAACCATGAATGCTGAAGTCTATCATGCAGTATTGGACAATTCTATGCTACCCACCCAATTGCAACAACTTGTGACTGACCATTTTAATTTTCAACGTGACAATGCACCCATAATAGAGCGAAGGCCATAATTGAGTGGTTGATCAAACTGAGAGAGAATGAAATATAACAACTGTTCCAAAGCTCTGATCTACACCCAAATAAGCATCTCGGGGATGAATTACAGTTCCCGTTGACAGCCAGACAAGACCGTCCCAAAAAGGCCCCAGAACTGTTCGTCATGTTGCTGGAGGAATGCCAGGAAATTTCTGTAGACATCTACCAAAACTTAGTGGGAAGTCTTCCTAGAAGGATAGAGGCTGCAATTAATGTTAAAGGGTCGACCAGGACCTACATCCTTTTTTTTGCTAGGGGCTTTACGTCGCACCGACACAGATAGGTCTTATGGCGACGATGGGATAGGAAAGGCCTAGGAGTTGGAAGGAAGCGGCCGTGGCCTTAATTAAGGTACAGCCCCAGCATTTGCCTGGTGTGAAAATGGGAAACCACGGAAAACCATCTTCAGGGCTGCCGATAGTGGGATTCGAACCTACTATCTCCCGGATGCAAGCTCACAGCCGCGCGCCTCTACGCGCACGGCCAACTCGCCCGGTGACCTACATCCTACTGACACCGTAGCAACTTCAGTCAAACCAGTATCAATGGGAGTCTGGTGATTAATGGCAATGTAGTGTATGTATGAATATAGTATGTTGAACTGAAAACAAGCTCAGGCTAAGACCTAAAAGAACTGTAAAGTATGGAGAGAGAAAAGAAGATGGGTCAACACTTAAAACAGAGGAAGAGCATGCATTTCAAAGTAATTAAGGTGTGTGAGAATTACTGTGTGTGGAAAAAAATAATTTCTACTCACCTTATCTATCTTTTCGTTGACGGCACACATACGAGCTATAGAACCAATGTTGTTGGTGATGGTAACTAATGTGGCTCGCGCCAGATCTTCACGGGATACCATAGCTCTCTTCTCCTTGGAGTTCATTTGCCCAAAACTAAAGTGAACACTCCAAACAATTAAGATAAGTTCACTAAAAGCAAAAGAAAGCCTCTGCACTTCACAGTGTCCTTGTTCAAGAAACCCAGTACCAACTATAGGAAATAATATTAAGTCAGTCCATTGACTGGAGAACATATGACAGTGTGTCTCAAGAATAACACACAATCTTTCCAGCTAATCTCAAACAATAAAATATAAGACTTCATAAACGTGTTTAGTCTGGAAGCCACTTAAAAATGTCATTAATTTAAGTCCAAACAAATATGCAATTTTTTCCTTCAATTTTTTAGCAGAATAACTTTACTTTACAAATCTCATTTGATTCAGGATTCTGAACATGGCACATGCAATGCAAAAGCCTGTAAAATGGACACTGAATATGGACATTGAATTTACATTGTTAGAGAGGGAGAGAAAAATAAAAACCACAAACAATTTCAAGCAATTTAACAGCTCACAAAAATATTTACAACTAGCTGTAGCATTCATATAGCTCAAAGTTATGTAACTCCCCAGCTACTTTCTGGTAATATTCAGGTATGCTGTTTTACTCGGGACACAGCAGTAAACTCATCTATCGGAGAGGAGTGGCAGCAAAAGTGACAAATGACATCACAACAATCGTCAATATAATGTTATTGTTGATCGGTTTTATGAGATTTTGATATTATAGGCATTCACATTTAGTTTTCTTCCAACTCTGTGATCTTAGGACATCTCATGTATAGGGAGTCCTTCTTTCTTTCATGACTCCCTCTTGTCTTAATCTTCAAGACATCGTTCCTTTATGGTTTTTCTATTTTTTTATAATCATCTTCACAATTTTCTTTCTTGACATGGACCGATAACCACATGGTTTTCAATCTTCAGACATTCATGACAAAAACTATCACCAGTTAACACGACTGAACACTTTAATTTTTTTTTTTTTTTGTCGCACCAACACGTATAGGTCTTATGGTGACGATGGGACATGAAAGGCCTAGGAGTGCGAAGGAAGTGGCTGTAGCCTTAATTAAGGTACATCCCCAGCATTTGCCTGGTGTGAAAATGGGAAACCATGGAAAACCATCTTCAGGGCTGCCGACAGTGGGGCTTGAACCCACTATCTCCCGGATGCAAGCTCACAGCTGTACGCCCCTAACCGCACGGCCAACTCACCTGGTTGATTGAATAATAGTTCCATGTTAGAAATGCTCCGCATTTATATGGACTAAGCAACAAGAATCTAAATTAATCAATTCTATTATCATAGTCGGTACGGTAAAAATGTATAAGATATAAATGATAGGAAATTATATTCTTTATAACTTTTGTTATGTAGTACTTTTCCGATAGGACCAATAACATAGAAATTAAAAATTAAATTTTAGGCGCCTTCCCCTAAACTACCATTTCATCCAGCGCGTTTACAATTATTCATTGACCGTGCCTTATTCCCCGACTTAACATTTCGATTTTCATTAAATTCTGTTCACTTATTTTCTTGTGAATTGGTGATGATATCGACTTTGCAACAAAATGATATAGATGTTAATTTCCATAGGGAACCTGAAATATTTGTCCCGAATGAGTAAATTTATAATACCAATATAAATGGTCTGTTATTGGACATTATAAATTTTCCACCTAACTTATTCCTGGTTGCCAGTGTTTTGCCCCAGTGTACTACCTTCATCGAGTGACACAAAAGTCAGATCGGTTGGTAATCAGCACATTCAACTGGGCTCCCCTTTTTTGAAGATGGGTACAGTGTTGCTCCACTGCCATTCGCTCCATGTTCGACCCACTTTAATGATCTGCTTGAAGAGTCGTGCTAACCATTCTGCCACATCCCACTGTTGAGAGTGCCAGAGTTCTGCTGGAAGATCGTCTGGGCCAGTAACTTTCCCCAGCTTCATTTCTTTTAAAGCAGCCTTGACCTCTTCGATATCAATGTCTCTGAAAGGTCCTTCCACAGCAGTAGTGACTGGGATTGGTGGATGGGGAAATTCCTCAGTTGAGATCTTAACGAAGTAGCGCTCTCTTGTCTTCTTCCAATCAACCGATAAGTTTCCTGGAAGAATTAGGATTGATGAGGAGAAGATCATTCTTTAAGAATGGCAGGATGATATGAATATGTGTTAATTGTCCTTTTGTATTTCCATGTTTGTCCTATTCTTTCTTAGTATTGCCATCTCCACTGCCCTCACTGGGCTGTTTCTATGTTTATTCTTCCTGGTTTCATGTCTGTGAAGAAACTTACCCTTTTTCCCCTCTATCTACATTGCCTGTTTATTCTTCCAGGACCGAGCTCGATAGCTGCAGTCGCTTAATTGCGGCCAGTATTCGGGAGATAGTAACTTCGAACCCCACTATCGGCAGCCCTGAAAATGGTTTTCCGTGGTTTCCCATTTTCACACAAGGCAAATGCTGGGGCTGTACCTTAATTAAGGCCACGGCCGATTCCTTCCCACTCCTAGCCCTATCCTGTCCCATTGTCGCTATAAGACCTATCTGAGTCGGTGCGACGTAAAGCAACTAGCAAAAAAATATTCTTCCAGGGTTGCTGTCTCTGATAAGTACTATGTATGTTCTATGTACTATCAATGTTCAGCGCTGTCACCGCTCTTGTTCATTCTAGTGATGGACACTGTAACAGCAGACCTGCACCGTTCTTTGCGATGGACACTTCTCTATCTACGCAGACGATTTCTTTGGCCTCTGACCTGCAATACCAAACCCAAGAATGGAAAAATCAGCTGGCGCAATAAGGCCTGCGCCTAAATAAAAAGAAGAAGGAATATATGACGTCAGATCCACAAGCGATCGGAACCATTCAGGTAGATGGCGAGGACCTGCTGCGAGGGACAAGATTCAAGTATCTTGGCCCACGACTACTGACGATGGCCAATTTGTCGAAGAGGTCAATGCATGGATATTCACATACATACATACATTAACATTATATACCGTTATGCCTTTCAGCATTCAGTTTGTAAGCCTCTGTGAATTTACTAAACGTTGCCACAATTCTCTATTTGCAACTACTGCTCTGGCCTCAATTAGTTCCATACCTCTTATCTTTAAATCGTTAGAATCTGAGTCTAACCATATTCGTCTTGGTCTGCCTCCACTTCTCTTACCCTCCATAACACAGTCCATTATTCTCCTAGGTAACATATCCTCCTCCATTCGCCTCACATGACCCCACCACCAAAGCCGGTTTATGCGTACACCTTTATCCATCGAGTTCATTCTTAAATTAGCCTTTATCTCCTCATTCTGAGTACCCTCCTGTCATTGTTCCCACCTGTTTGTACCAGCAATCATTGTCACTAGTTTCCTGTCTGTTAAGTCTAACTTATGAATAAGATATCCTGAGTCCACCCAGCTTTTGCTCCCGTAAAGCAAAATTGGTCTGAAAACAGACCGATGTAAAGATAGTTTCATCTGGGAGCTGACTTCCTTCTTACAGAATACTGTTGATCACAACTGCGAGCTCACTGCATTAGCTTTCCTACACCTTGATTCAATCTCGGTTAATATACTACCATCCTGGGAGAACACACAACCTAAATACTAGAAATTATCTACCTGCTCTAGCTTTGTATCACCAATCTGACATTCAATTATTTTAATTTCTTACCTACACACATCAATTTAGTCTTTGAAAGGCTAATTTTCATACCATACTCATTGCACCTATTTTCAAGTTCCAAGATATTAGACTGCAGGCTTTTGGCACAATCTGCCATTAAGACCAAGTCGTCAGCATAAGCCAGACTGCTTACTACATTTGCACCTAACTAAATTCCTCCCTGCCATTTTATACCTTCCAGCAGATGATCCATGTAAACTACGAACAGCAAAGGTGAAAGATTACAGCCTTGTCTAACCCCTGTAAGTACCCTGAACCAAAACTCATTCTGCCATCAATTCTCACCAAAGCCCAATTGTCAACATAAATACCTTTGATTGATTTTATTAATCTACCTTTAATTCCATAGTCCCCCAGTACGGCAAACATATTTTCCCTCGGTACCCTATCATATGCTTTCTCTAGATCTACGAAACGGAAACAACTGCCTATTCCTCTCGTAGCATTATGCAATTACCTGGCGCATATTGAAAATCTGATCTTGACAGCCCCTCTGTGGTCTGAAACCACACTGGTTTTCATTCAACTTTCTCTCAACTACTGATCGCACCCTCCCTTCCAAGATGCCAGTGAATACTTTGCCTGGTATACTAATCAATGAGATACCTTGCTAGTTGTTTCAATCCTTCCTGTTCCCTTGCTTATAGATAGGTGCAATTACTGCTTTTGTCCAATCTGAAGGTACCTCACCAATACTCGATGCTAATCTTACTACTCTATGAAGCCATTTCATCCCTGCTTTCCCCACTATACTTCATCATTTCAGGTCTAATTACATCTATTCCTGCTGCTTTATGACAATGGAATTTATTTACCATCCTTTCCACTTCCTCAAGCGTATTTTCACCAACATCACTTTCCTCCTACCCATGAGCTTGGCTGTTCGCAACACCACCAGGAATATTTCCTTTTTCGTTGAGAAAATGTTCAAAATATTCCCTCCATCACTCCAGTGATTCCCTGGGATCTATTATGAGTTCACCTGAATTACTCAAAACACTGTTCATTTCCTTTTTCCCTCCCTCCTTAAGATTCTTTACTGCTGTCCAGAAAGTTTTCCCTGCTGCTTGACCTAGCCTTTCCAGGTTCTTACAAAAATCTTCCCAAGACTTCTTTTTGGATTAAACAACTGTTTGTTTCGCTCTTTTCTTTTATCTACGTACAATTCCCTGCCTGCCTCGGCCCTTATTTGGAGCCATTTCTGATAAGCCTTCTTTTAACGGTTACAAGCTGCTCTCACTTCATCATTCCACCAAGATTTTTGCCTTTTCCCATCTTTACACACAGTTGTTCCTAGGCATTCCCTTGCTGTTTCTACTACAGCATCCCTGTATGCCACGCATATTCTCTCTATATCCTGAACCTGCTTACTGTCCACTGTTCGAAACTTCTCACTAATCATATCCATGTATTTCTGTCTAATTTCCTTGTCGTGGAGATTTGCTATCCTTATTCGTTTGCAGACAGATTTCACTTTCTCTATCCTAGGCTTAGGGATACTTAGTTCACTACAGATCTGATAGTGGTCTGTGTTATTGAAAAATACCCAGAAAACACGTACAATCCTAACAGATTTCCTGAATTCGAAGTCGGTTAAGATATAGTCTATTATGGCTCTGGTACCGCTAGCCTCCCATATGTAGCAGTGAATAGCCTCATGGTTGAAAAATGTATTTGTAACTGCTAAACCCATACTAACACAGAAGTCCAGCAAATGCTTCCCATTCCCATTAGCTTCTATATCTTCCCCACATTTACCAATCACCCTTTTGTATCCTTCAGTTCTATTTCCAACTGTCGCACTGAAATTGCCAATTAGCACTATCCTATCCTTGTTGACCCTGTCTACGATGTTACTCAATGCTTCATTAAAACTTGTCAACTTCATCCTCATCTGCATCCTCACATGGTGAATACACTGAAACAATTCTCGCCCTAATGCCACCAACTGCCAAATCTACCCACATCATTCGCTCATTTATGGTGCCTAACAGCAACTATGTTGCGTGTAATAGTATTCTGATGAACAGTCCTAGCACACACGCTGCCCTTCCCTTTTTAATACCCATCAAGTACACTTTATAATCTGTCTCTTCCTCGTTATCTCCCCTTACCCAAATATCATTAACTCCTAATACATCAAGACGCATCCTCTTTGCTGACTCAGCCAGTTCTACTTTCTTTCTTCCATAAGCTCCAATAATATTGATAGCTCCCCATCGAATTCCATTTCGTTCGCCAAGTTGTTTCCAAAGAGTCCCTCCCCTGTCAAATGGGAGTGGGACTCCGTCACTCCCATAGGTCCGAGTCTTGCTTAAAATGTTCTGAGCTTGGTAAATTCATAAAGCAGGATGCTACCCTACTTACGCATAGTCCAAGTGAGGATCTCTCCTCTAACAGGTTATGGACCACCGGTGAATTGTATAGTCCTAGCCGCCTGAGCACAAGGATGGCCAAGACTCAGAATATGTCTGAGATGCCCACTCCCATTCCATAGAACTAGTATCCCAACTCTCTGGACCACTTATTAGGCCATGCAGCCATTGCCCATGGTTCACGAACTAAGACAAGGAGATTCACAACCTAGATGAAATGGGGAACAACAACCGGCGTCACTTGCGACCGGAGGATGAAACATAATCTCAAATAAAATATCTACTGTACTGTCACCCAACCTGTTGCACTGTATGGTTGCGAATGTTGCAACTTATAAATTTCAAATTTTGTCGCATATTGGCTCAACTCAACTAAGGTTGTGTTACAAGGAGATTCCAGCCTTCCAATACTTGTACAATTCCTTATAGCTAGTTTATTGTTTACAGACATAATCCAGCTTAATCTTTAAGTGTGATGATAAATAGAACATGTTTCGTTCCAATTATGGAACATCTTTAGCTAAAAGATTTAACAAAAATTGACACGACAATTAAAATATATATGGTGATTATGATGAGCTAAAATGTTAATTCATGTTGGGTTAAAATTTCCAAGTCAATGTCGAAGTTAATGAATAAAATCTGCGTAAGGTGTCTTCTTTTTAGGCTGGAGAAGTATATACTTGTTGAGTCTTGAGAATAAACTTAAGAATATAAAAGATTTTTCTAACATATGATTGTCGGGGGAACTCTTTTGAGAAGAACCGTAACTGAAGTTGAATCTGAAGTTAGAATGTTGTGATAAGTCTGAAACCTGAAGAAATTAAGTAAGGAAGGAGATTTTTTTTTTATTAAAGGAGAAAACCTTGTAAGGATGGATGTTGGTGAGGTGTAAAAGGATATATGAAATTGTTTACCTCATAGTCAGTCGTATTGTGTTTAGCGTCCTCCCTTACGCCGTGTCGTCAACTGACTAAGTTCTGTATGTGTGTGTGGAGCTTGTGGTAGGCGAGGGGGAAGTGGAAGGAGAAGTAGGAGGAGTAGGGGATTATGTCATGTAAACAATAAACTAGCTATAAGAAATTTTACAAGTATTGGAAGGTGAGTATCTCCTTGTAACATAACCTAAGTTTCGAATGTTGGCCGACTACGACTGCGACAGAGCATTGACTAGGTGTCATGGAGACCACGATGCTGAAATGGACAGCTGGCGTCACTAAACTGGTTCGCATCTCCAATGAAACCATCAGGGACAAATTGGCATTGCACCGACTCAAGAAAAAATGCGTGAGAGTCGTCTATGATGGTTTGAACACGTACTAAGGGCAGACGCCAACACTATCGCAAAGACGGGTTGGATATTAGAAATCACCCGTAGGAGATCAAAAGGATGAACAAAACAGCGATGGGCCGATACTCTTCATAAAGATCTGAAGTGTGTCAATCTCCACCCTGACATGGCCCAGGACAGAACTAAATGGAGACAACAAATCCATGTAGCGGACCCTGCCAGCAGGAGAAACAAACGCTGAAGAAAAAAGAAAAAGATAGGAGACTTGTAGGCGTTCCATGGATTGCAAAATTACTTTGGCTGCATTAAACCAAGATCTTACTGGACAATAAAATTACAAAATAACGTCTTGTACTTCGGTCATATTATGATTGTAACACCTCTGATGGCAAAGTAAAGGAGAATATAGGAAAACGTATATGGAAGATTGAGTAATTTCATCCAGTGACTATGCATATTATGAAAAACAGACCAAAGGAAGAGAAAACTATGATGTATAAAAAAAGTATTAGCAACCTATCTCAAATTTGGAAACCTAAGTGGGGATAAAAATAAAGGGTACATCAAAGGCAGCAGAAATGATAGTCATGAAAGGACTTGAAAGTGTCACAGGAGAGAGAATAGAGAAAGAAGCTGAAGACAGATCAGCTGTCAAACTATCAGAATGAAGGATGAAAATGTTATGATTTCAGCATGTGGTGAGAATGGAAGAAAACTGTATTTAAGAGAGTCAGAGAAGACAAGGTAGATATGTCTTCATTCCAAACATTTCACATGCATTAACCAAATTCAAACAACAGCCACTAAGATGAGAAATGAGCAAAGGTATCACTTATCAAACAACCTAGAGAAAGAGAAAGATCTACCAAAAGTCCATCAGAAAAGAAGAAAAGATCCGGTGCAAATGGACAAAGATGGTAGTACATGGACAGGAAACTGGTGGAAAGAGAATGTGCTAGGTAATACACAGTGGCTAAAATGTCAAAAGAAGGCAATGATGATGAAATATGGATAAATTATTGCAAATATGGCACACTTAAAATGATTACTGTTCTTCCAATTTTACCCGTACTTTTTACAAGTGCCACTTTCAAAGTTGTTTTTTTTTTGCTAATTACCACCTTCAGCATTGGTTCTTTCTCCAGATTTTTATCTAATCCATGTCCAATATTTATAAACAGAAAGCTTATTGAAAAGTTCAGAGAGGAAGTATGGACAGATTTAAGGAAAAAAAGAATGAGTAAAGGAATCGAGGAAAAGTAATATCTATACTACATTTGAAAATTAGGTGTCAATAAAATAAATACAGTAGAAGTCCGTTATAGCGAGAATTCATAACAGCGAAAAATTTACTCGCTATAACGGATTGTCGTTATATCCGATTTTTGTATAGAAGTCTGAAAACCCTTCATGCACTTTAAAATCGGTATGAAACTGCAATCAGTTTGTTCAAAACTTGCGTTTCCGCAGATGATATCCACACTACGGCTTACTTGTTTGTTATTTTTCGTAATCCGATACTATGTGAAAGTGTATGATTAATTTCATTCTGAAAAAAATATTGTACCGTATTTCTCCGAATCCAAGATGAACCCCACTTTTTCCTTCAAAAATTTTAAATCAGGTTCAAAAAGAAGTTTGTAAAATCATATGAATGCCTTGTTGTACAGTAGGCCTACGCATTTTAAGATTATTTTTAGACGCCGAACATTGACTTTCGTCACGCCGTATTTTTGCGTATTTGCGGCTGCACAATTATTCTTTATTTCCGCGGGTTTAAGGACCATTAACTTAACATTGGCATCATAATACCGAAGAGAACTCGTTGAAAATTTTCCGGCAATACCTATTCCATGCGTCTCTACAATACAACGATCCATCGGGAAATTATTCTTGCTGTCTATAAAACTGTTACTTTTACGCAGCGTCAGATAAAACCGGCTGCCGCTACACGCACGTCTCGCTTGTCGGGTTTGGCCAAATTCAGCGGCTAGCGATGTATAGGCCTAATCGCGTACGTAAAAAATCAACGAACAAGTTTATTGCGCCACAGTATGGCCATTCCGCTTTTGCATTTTTCGTGCACATACCTCACAATTTCATCTTCGACTTTTTTAAAGTGTCCTAGTTGCGAACCACTGAATGCATTTATTGTAGAGTACACATTTTTTTAGCTCTTTGTCTTCACGCTAACACCAAATACTGGCTTTAGTTAGGCCTATGCCGTATTTTCTTGCGGCTGCACAATTATTCTACATTTCCGAGTGTTTAATAAACATTAACTTAAAATTGGCATCATAATATCGACTAGAACCTGTTGAAAATTTGCCGGCAATACCTTTTCCATGTATCTTTACAATACGACTATCCATCACGAAAATATTCCTGCTGTCTATAAACCTTAATTTTACCAAGCTTCAAGTACAATATATGCGTTATGACTCTGCTCTGAGTAGCCATGGCTTTTCTAAGAATTTGATGCCATTCTGCAGATCTGAGAAACACACAGGCTCTGTACAACCGGTTGTTGCGGCTAGCGATGTGTAGTACAGAGGCGGTACCGGTAGTTCATTGTCAACGACTTCTGTGTGCGTTTGAAAAGAAGCAGCGTGGTTACAGCGGTAGTTGCCAGTGGTATCCATTAACTTACTGTTAGGCCGGGAATGCAACAACCCTTGAGTTTTAGCATGAGATTCTGAGAAGAAGAAAAAAAAAAAGACTTGGATTCGAAGAAATACGGTATAAGTCCAGAGATTTCTGTGGCAAACACCTCAGCTTTCTTCTTCAAACAGCGTCACCTAACCTAACCATATATCTAGCCTATCATGAAAACATGTTTGAAACGCAAGTAGAGAAATAACCTCCTCGTGAAAAATTTATATGTAAATAGCCGTAAATAGACGCGAGAAGATATGAAATATCCTCTGAAATCAGTAATGTACTCTGCCATATCTTGAGGTGTATCACATTCTTATTTAATTTCCGTATATAACATTAAAATTAAGATATCATTTACTTCAGTCTTTATTTTTAACGAGTTAACAACTGCTATCGGCCACGTTATTTACGCATTTATTACAAAAACATGTTATCCTCTTTTATTTTGAATTTTCTTTAGAGAACAGCAGTCGATGGGTATTACTAATCAACTCCAACATCGCCTTTGAATGTCAACGAGAGAGCTCGCAAATGCACAAAGTGAGAAAACTGTACCGTACTGAAGATGATCGATCTCATTTTGTTGCACGATGGGTATTACTAATCAACTCCAACATCGCCTTTGAATGTCAACGAGAGAGCTCGCAAATGCACAAAGTGAGAAAACTGTACCGTACTGAAGATGATCGATCTCATTTTGTTGCAAACGTTTCAGTTTTCTTATTCAAACAGCGTCACGTATCATAACTTAACCATACTATACGTATGATGAAAATGCACTTCAAGCGCCAGTAGAGAAATTATACCTTTCTCGCTATAAATTTTCATAACAGCCTTTCCATAATTTAACCAGACGCGACAAAATATAAACTAACCTCTGAAATCAATTAAGCACTCTGGCATATCTCGAGGTGTATCCCATTCTTACTTAATTGCAGTATTTAGCCTCAAAATTAAGCGGTCGTTTAGTCAGCCTTTTTAACGAGTTAACAACCGTTATCAGACACGTTATTTACGCATTTATTCCGAAAATATGTTCTCTTTCATTTCGAATTTTCTTTACGGAACAGCTGTCGACGGATATTACTAATCGACTCCGACATCGCCTTCGAATGTTGATGAGAGAAATCGCTAGTGCACATAGCGAGGAAACGATGCCAAAGGTAATCAATCGCATGCAATATCATCGCTGGGGTGCATAAATGTCAGTAACAGAAAAAATTGCGCGCGCTTAATCGCTCGTAATAACGGGTGCGCCAGTGATAGGGTTCTCGCTGTAACCGAAGGATGATACACAGTTTAATATAGGAATTCTGAAGGGACAGAAAAAACTCGTCGCTATAACGGAGTTCTCGTTATATGCCGTACTCGCTATAGCGGGCTTCTACTGTATTCCGAATGATACTGAACATAAACAGAGATGACAAGGAAGTATACCATCACTTTTGCTGACCAGGCAGCTCGATTCTTTCTAAAAGTTTGTTTGAACATATAGGAATATTCTGTATGTGGAGGAATAATAAAAACATACTATACTCGATTGGTTTGAAGAGCTCCTTCCTCAAAGATTTCAGGTCATATATAGAGAGATAGGAAAAAAAAACTGGAAAATATAATTGGATAAACACAAGAAAGCAACACTGGAAGAGAGAACAAAAGACAAAGAGACAAGCACAAATGTAAAAGTATAAAAGGGTAAGGACTATCTCCAGATCTTTATACCCTGCCATGTACCCTGCTCTGTTCTCACCAATCCCACTTCTACATTAATTTCTTCTCAGTCCCCGATGAACTCATTTCTGCTTTCCAACCTTGTAGTCTTTTACCATCTGCATACATCTTTGTATTTTTATCTCTTCCCTTTTTCCAGAGTTCCAACAGGCTTTCTTCTTATCCCACACATTCCACATCAAGACTGAAGATCTGTGAAGTTGAACCCTAATGAGCGTAGAAGCCTAGTAAGCAGAAACAAACAATGAATACACCTGTCTCCTGGATTTCTCTGCTCAACCCCTCTGATTTATATATACCCAGTTTAAGGGAATTATCTTTCAAAACACTAATGATTTTCTGAAGCCTTTGAGGGATGAGAACTGCAAATACCTGTGAATTACAAAGAGCAATTTGAGACACATTGAATCATGGCTCTCAACGAATGATGGTTTATTGGTACATACTTCTTAAATTAGAACCAGTATAGTATGTATCACAACTTTCATCAAATTAAGCACTGTTCAAAAAATGACAGTGATGATTGAACCCGTGTTAGTAGTATAGATTCCTTAACATCTTACCTACTAGCTACTAAGTCTCCAGCCAAACTGAAGCGTGCATGGTCACTCTGATAGATATCTCGGATCAGTTTGTCTCCACCTGTACCCAGTTCGATGGTCTCCTCAAACGAGATGCAACCAGTCAGCAAGCTACACAGGTCCAGGTCATCCTTTTTACAGTATCAGAAGAGTACACCCTAATCCCAGCCTCAAAGTTCCTCCACTGCTAGAACATGTGATCTTTTTAATTATTTGAAGAAACAAATTCATTATCATCTTACCTACTAGCTACCAAATCTCCTGGTAAACCAAAGCGGTCGTAGTCACCCCCATAGATATCTCGGACCAACTTGTCGACACGTGTATTGTCACCGCCAGTTGCGAGTTCGATAGCCTCTTCGAAGGAGTTGCAGCCTGTCAGTAGGCTACAGAGACCCAGGAATGTACCACCACCTAAGCTGAAAAGGGCAATATTCATACTTCAACATTAAAAGAAAGGCTTTAGCCATGTAAGATAGTAAAAACTGCCCTCCAATTACATAGGGGAAGTTATATACCAGCCATTAGCCGTCCACTGGAGAAATATTCCTGCCAATTTGTAAGCTGCTATTGGTATTCTACGAGTACCATGAATGTGCGAGCAGAGCGCAAGTGTATCTCTACAAAATCCAAGATAGAAAAATTCTGAAAAAAAAATAAATTAAAAACTAGTGGACATCAATACAAATATCCTAAAATATTCGTAAAATTTAAAATTAAATACCGTATTAAACATGGCCAAAAGTAGAAGACACCTTTCATCAACGCAATACAAAAAGTAAAAAATAAGTGAGTTATTCCACCTTTTGAATACAAATTAAATAGTGTTTATTAAACATTTAATGGGACGAGTTTTGACCTATTTAAAGGTCATCTTCAGCCATATCACGTGTAGAATAAAGTATTTGAAAAACAGTTGTTTTAAAGATGGTCTTAAAACGTATACGTTTGACACTAGAAAAATTGTTACCGGGCGAGTTGGCCGTGCGCGTACAGGCGCGCGGCTGTGAGCTTGCATCCGGGAGATAGTAGGTTCGAATCCCACTATCGGCAGCCCTGAAAATGGTTTTCCGTGGTTTCCCATTTTCACACCAGGCAAATTAATTAATTAAGGCCACGGCCGCTTCCTTCCAACTCCTAAGCCTTTCCTATCCCATCGTCGCCATAAGACCTATCTGTGTCGGTGCGACGTAAAGCCCCTAGCAAAAGAAAAAAAAGAAAAACTGTTAATAGAATTTCCTGAAAACACATTTGTTGTAAGAAATTAGTTCACTTAGCTGTAGAAATATACGAGAAGAAGAAGTCTTCAAATATTCTTCATAGTATTCAAGAACGTAGATACAATTCAAAATTCACAGTCTTGATGAGATGTGGAAATGGGCATACATGCATAGTGTTGTTGTGGTAGAGGAGGAGAAGAAGTCTTATGATATTCTTCTTATCACTGCGAAGCGTAGATATACTTTCAAACCATTCATAATCTTGATGAGATGCAGAATTGAGCATATATGCAAAGTATTGTCTGTTAAATTCTGGGTTGCATGTTAACGCAACATACCATACATAAATTGTGAACATATCCATCCAGTTGTGTAACGGTATAGACAGATGGATACATTGAAAAAGAAACAAGCGGTAGTACGGGCGGCATTTACTCGTGTATATAATATCTTGGAAGAAAGATAAAATTCCCGAGTAAATGGTGAAACTCAAGATGATGTGTAGATTATGGCTGATCAGGAATTGCTACATGAGAAATTCGAGGAGCTGGCACGCTTGGATGGAGAAATTTTGGAATTGCTGCTACAAAATCCAGCTACCAAAAAACAAGAATCGGATATGGAGGTGCAGGCCACAGATGAATACTCAGGCAAGTACAAGAGAATAAGCCTTTACTTGCAAAAATCTCTAAATGCTTATTGATGAATTAAAAAAAAAAATCTTGTATACATTATATAGTACTTTCAATACGGACCAGAAATGATTTTTATTACTTGTAATAATAAAGCCAACCAGGCTAATAAAAACAAGCATCAAAACCTTAAAACAAAAATTAGCAAGATCTCAAAAGATATTCAATTCTTAACAGAATGTGTAAGATCCAATCTAGTGCCGAAGTTTCTAAAATCAACTCAAAGGAAAAACATTCCGAAACATAAATCCAGACATTCAAAATAAAATTAACATTTGGCTCAAAAATGAAATAAAACTAATGTATAGAAAGAAATCATTATTAAATACACAACTTTACCGAGAACATTTGATTATCACGCAATCATTATCACCCCTAGAATGGAATTCTTATCAAAGACGTATTACATATAAACTACAGATTACATTGAACAAAAAACAAGAAACCCTAAACTGCAAATTAACACATTTAAAAGAAGAAAAAACAAAATCACTAAACCAGAACAGTAATTAAAAAAACACCCACCTCCCCTTGGAACAATATTCCAACTACAACCAGTCTGACACCACCTTTTTAGATAAAGAAACACAGTTGCTCAACTGAGGCATAAAACATAATTGGCCTAACCCACATAAATAAGAAGATATAATCAACACAATAACCGAAGCCGAAACAAACATAAACAAATTCCAGCAGTCAAACAGAACGATGTAAAATACGAAATTAAAAAGAAATTACCTGCCTGTGTAAAAGAAATTTCCAACAAAAATAACTCTACCTCACAAAAACAGATCCAAGAATTAAGGGAAAAAGTGGACACTAACAACATCATTGTAACCAAAGCCGACAAAGGCAATACCATAGTCTTAATGAAAAAGCAGGATTACATCCAAAAAAAAAAACTGAGTTGTTTTCTAATGAAACTTAAACAATAGTCTCAAAGGATCCCACTAAAAAAACTCAACATAATTTAAAAACACTTTCAAATAACTCTTCATTTTTATTCAACGAACACGAATACCAAAAACTCATCAGATCACTACCGAAGGTACATAAAAAAGACATTCCCATTCGACCCATCATAAAAAGCCAAAATAGCCTAACATATAAAACACCACAATTCCTTCAAATATTTTTTAAAAAAAAATTTTAAATTCCACAACAAACACCCTAAAAATTCAATAGAACTATGTGAAACCCTTAATAAATTTAATTTAAAACCTAACCTCACATTGTGCTCTTTCAACGTCACCAACATGTATTCAAAAATCCTAGCTAAAAAGCTTTAGAAATAATAAAAATTAATATTTCCAAACACAGCACTTTAAGCATAATAGAAATAGAAGAATTCCTAAAATTATTAAATTTTGTCTTACAAAACAACTATTTCACTTTCAACAATTTAAAATATACAAACAGAAAGGCCTGGCCATGGGAGACCCCATCTCTGGAATACTTGCAGAAATTTATATGGATAACCTCGAAAACAGCAAAATAATAAAAAATATCAATGCTTGAAGTCTCTGGCTACGCTATGTTGATGACACGCTAGTAATAATCGACGAAAGTCTCAACAACAGTGAAAACATACTAACTTATTTAAACAAGCTAGATAATAGCATTAAATTCACTAAAGAGGACGAGGACCACAAATCAATTAACTTTCTTGACATCACAATAACAAGAACTTCTAATAAGTTTGATTTCCAAATTTATAGAAAACCCTCATTCACCCCTACAACCTTTAAATAAAGTTCCCTACATCCACAATCACATAAACAAGCTTCCTTTTACAGTATGGTATACAGAGCTCTAAAAATTCCCCTTCCAACCACCAATTTAAAAAAAGAAATAAATACAATAAAAGAAATAGCCACTTTCAATGGATATAATCCCTCAATCATAAACAAACTAGTTAATAAAGTTAAATTAAAACTAACCACAAACCTCCCCCCAGTAAAAAAAAAAAAAAACAAATCAAAGTATGCGACCTTTACCTACATCAACCCAATCATACACCAAACAACCAACACCTTAAAAAAACAAGAAATTAAAATAGCTTTTAAAACCCAATATTCAAACCAAAAAACGTTCTTCAAGCACAATACAATAAATTCAGACAAAAATAAATACTCAGATTAAAATGTACCGAGTGCCTCAGCTCATATATCGGATAAACAGGAAGAAGCTCCATAACTAGGTATACAGAACATTTCAATGCCCAGAAACACAACAAACACTCAGCATTGAGCAATCATATGAAAGAAACAGGGCACAACTTTACCACAATCGAACAGGATCTCCAAATTTTAAAAAGAGTAAAAAAACAAAGGTAGACTCATGACTGAATTCAAGAATTTATATATTTTTTAGACCAAAAATACAATGCAAATAAGAATTTAAATGATCCGATACACAACAGAAGCCCTTTATATGACCAAATAGTAATATTATTCAATAAAATAAACCTTCAAGACAAAAAATTCTTTAATATTTTTGAAACAATATCAAAAAGTACTTCTTCCAAGTCAACGAATACATTACACCCCCTTTCCCCTCCCAACATACTCTACTCCCATTCACGCACCAACTATAAGCCAATACACGCATCACGCCCCTCCACCTCCTCCACCATACACAACTCCCTCCCTTGCGCCAATCACAAGCCTATAACCTCGCCCTCTCCAGCCCCTCCCCCTCCATCTAGACGACAAACATACAACACGAGAAGTAAAAACCACTAGTGTCCTAGTAACATTTCACAGAATAAGTCAACAGTGCAACAACACCAAAGGTAAGCACCAACATCATCTTACTAACAACACTTAGACAAAACCTTCCCAAAATTTTTCACTCTTATCAAAATAAATTAACTACAGTTTCTTCTACGTTTCAGAACCAACCACTAATAAGAATCGTAACACAATTCAACAGCCTCAATTTAACCATCAAACTTCTACAATATTCTTCTACAACAAGTTTCACAATCAACGTTAAAAAATTCTGTCATTCGGAAGAAGAAAACAACAACAACAACAACAACTCAAAATTCTTTTCCAAGATATCAACTCAATTACAAAATGTCTACTTTGAAGCAAGGAATATCATCACCCTCTTTGCGTCAAAATCATATCAACGTAGCGATTGATGGCCCATTATCATTTCAGCAAACTCACATGTTGACTCGCAACAAATTAGGCCAACTACAAGCATCTGTTGAACTGCATGTCAACACAATCTTGCCGGATTAAACTATAAACAACTTATGAACTGCTGACTAATAAATATTTTGGGCAACACACGCCAATGTCAAATAACGACATTGGCCCAGCACTTGGAATGTTTTCCCTTCCCATTTGATATTCAACACTGAACCTATTTTATATTCTTTCTACTATGTATTAGCTTGTCAATTTCCTTCTACATCAAGCAATGACTATGGCTTCAAGCCATCAATTATGTTACTTACAATCAAATGACGTCTCCTTCTTTAAGTGAACTACATACGAAGTTATCATTGTATTGTACTGTATATTCAACATTGAACTTATTTTATATTATATCTACTATGTATTAGCTTGTCAATTTCCTTCAACATCAAGCAATGACTATGGTTTCAAGCCATCAATTATGTTACTTACAATCAAATGACATCTCCTTCATTAAGTGAACTACGTACGAATTTATCATTGTATTAGAGTTTCAATTATTTCAGAAACATTTTTATGATGAACTGTAAATTTTATCTTACACACATCATCTTCCAACATATTTTAGAATAATCTTTAACCAAGTACCTGGCAAAAAATAAGGTTTTGATATTGACTGAGGATGCCTCATAAGAAGAGGCGAAACATGTCTCATTATATTATAACAATGTTTTTAACTCATATGTTAAGATTTTGTATTGTATTGAATAGGTGGCAAAATAACAAATATTTTCTTGTATACATTATAAGAGTGGAGGAGCTTCGCAGTGATAAGAAGAATATCATAAGACGACTTCTCCTCAACCACAACACTATGTACAGTATATGTGCCCATTTCCACATCTCATCAAGACTGTGAATTTTGAATTGTATCTATTTTCTTGAATACTACAAAGAATATTTTAAGACTTCTTCTTCTTCTTGTATATTCCTACAGCTAAGTGAAATAATTTCTTACAACAAATGTGGTTTCAGGAAATTCTATAAACAATTTTTTAGTGTGTCAAACTTATATGTTTTAAGACCATCTTTAAAAGAACTGTGTATCAAATACTCTATTCTACACGCAATATCGCTGAAGATGACCTTTAAATAGGTCGAAACTCATTTCAAACTCAACAAATTGTCATATCATTCTTAATTAGACAATGTAATATATAAACGATTTATATTTAATAGGGTTTTTAAAAGTTTATTATTTGATAAGTTTGTTAACGGCAAACTATAAGTGTAAGTTCTGGAACAATGTTACCAATCAACCTTGTAAAAATATTTACGGCCAAAGATGTTCAAAAAAATGAACGAAACATGTCCTATGTTTTAACAATTACGCAATAAAATAAGGATGATCCTAATTTTGTATTTGCTTTTTAAGTATTCAATAGGTGGAAATCTAAGTTTTATTATTCTCCTTTCTCTGTGAAGTCGCTAGAAATGTTTTGGCGGGAGAAATAAGCAAGTGGAATGGGATGGATGCTATGTGGAGTGTGACAGTTGCCTGGGAAGCTGTTCCTTCATCGACAACCATAAACTCCTTCATCAAGTGTGGACATGGTTTCTTAAATGAAGAAGAAACAGATGATGAAGCTGAATAGGACGAGTTTCGGCAACAATCCAGTTTCGGTACAACTTTCGCCAAACACATTGCCGAGAGGGTCCACCTTTTCAACACAATATATCAAGTAAATGATATTACATCAGTCTTGGGACCAGTTTCAGCCACTTAGTGGCCATCTTCAGCCAAATAAAAATTAAACAGATTAACACGTTGACTGCCAGGACACATAGCAAGAAATGTCCCGGTGGCCAAATAATTTTTTCTTCTGTGCATGTAGTAAATAAGCAGTAGGACAAAATTCGAAGTGATATTTCACTTAAGTGTTCAATGTACGTATGAAATACAATAAAAATTCCCAGCACCCCGAGGTACCGCCGTGGCCCCACAGAAAAGTTCACTGCATGGTTTTGCCTAGACGGCCAGAGCGGTACAGTCTAGCGGTACTAGAAGCTTACATTGCTTGATAGTACACATTGTAGATAACAGAGTGTGCCATGATTTGTTTATTAGTGCTTAGGACTACAATCGCAAGGCACTCATTGTTTTACAGTAGGGTGTGTGTGTAATGCGAGATATTTCTAAGTAATTTTACCAGTGAACGGAGAGGTTAGTTATAAAAATGGAACCGTTTTCTTCTTGAACTTGGATGATAATGATGCTAATCCTTCAGTATGAGAACTCTGCTAAGTAGTGTCCATGTCAAAATGATCAATAACATTTTGCAACACAAAAAAAAACTCTTCACAAAATTAAATTTGAAATATATTTATTTCCTATTTACTCGCTGCAAAATGTTCAATAGTAATGTAAAATGTTGCTATGTTGTCAATGAATGTTGTCAATTTAGAAAATGCAGACAGCTCATATTTACGCTACATTTATCACGATAAGCGTAGAAATCATCTCAGGTATGGGTGCAACAATTTGGTAGGAATCGGTGTGACCTATTGATTAGGTAAGCATAAGCTTGGGGTGAAAATGGGAAATCACAGAAAACCATGACCCAGTTTCCCAACAGTAGGATTCAAACCCACAATCTCCAAAATCTTGAGCTTGCGAGTTAGCTATCCCGGCACACCAAAGCGCATGGCTAAACTGATTGGACAAATACATATTGCCAATAAAAGGAGGTTGGATTAATAAAAAATAAAGACTATATTTTGGAAACCAAGCACGTCAGGATTTGCTATGAGGCCATAGCGGTACGCTAGCATAGTGAATTCAACATCTCAGCGGTCCACCGGCCCGGCAGGGAAAGTTAGCGGTACTTCGTACCTCCGTGGCCTCATGAGACACTCACTCAGCGGTACAATGTACCGCTCTGGCAGCCAACGTGTTAAACATATGTATACCACACAAAGACTATGTTGCAGGAATAATTGTAACATTAAATTACATATTATATGTACCAAAGAAACAGCCAGGAAATTGCCTAAGATTAAGATGTGGAAACTACAACAGATTGGAAAGAGGACAAACTATTAGAACCGTATAAGAGGACAACTGCCTACAGAAGAAGTGGAGAGAGCCAAGGGAGAGTGGACAATATTTAAAAACACCTTGATAAAAGATGCAATAGAGGCTTGCGGGAAGACAAGTGCAAGAGTTTTTTTTTATTCCACATCTGCTTTACGCCACATCGACACAGGTTAGATCTTATGGCAACGATGGGATAGGAGTGGAAGGAAAGGACCGTGGCCTTCAGTAAGGTATAGCCCCAGCATTTGCTTGGTGTGAAAATGGGAAACCATCTTCAGGGCTGTCGACACTGGGTCCTGAACCTACTATCTCCTGAATGACAGCTGATAGCTGCGTGGCCCAAACAACACAGCCACTTGCTTGGTTAAGTGCGAGATTAAGGGAAAAAAAGAGACACCCTGGTGGAATGAAAGAGTAAAGATACTCAATAAAGTAAAGGAACATGGCACAAATTTTATTTTATTTTTTAAAATTTGCTTCACGTCGCACCAACACAGATAGTTCTTATGGCGACGATGGGATAGGAATGTTCTAGAAGTGGGAAGGAAGCGGCCGTGGCCTTAATTAGGGTACAGCCCCAGTATTTGCCCGATGTGAAAATGGGAAGCCAGGGAAAACCATTTTCAGGGCTGCCGACAGTGGAGAACTTTACTCAAAAACAAAAGGAATTCAGTTAACAGGAAACTATCATTCAGAGTGATCAAAAACAAAAGGAATTCAGTTGAAACCATCAAAGCAATCGATGATTCCAATGAAAACCTGGTCAGGAAGGAAGATGACATCAGAGAGGAGGAGGAGGAGGAGGAGGAGGACACCTAGCTTATTGTAAAGTTTGCAACTGGCACTTTCTCGATCTCTCATTATTATACCAACCTTGTACCCGATATCCTCTTGTAATTGTCTGGGCCATAAACAGCAAGGACACTCACGCCCGAGCCAATATTCACAATCTAAAAAATAGGATAGGAAAAAAAATATACATGAGGAAACCATTTCATACAGAGAGGGAGAAACAAACTGACTGAGCTTCTATAAATTATTTCAGATTATATAACACACAAAAGTGTGATAGGCATCTGATACATATCCGATCACATACTGAAAGCAGGCAATTTAAGAAGCTGAATAAAGAAAGAAAGGAAGAGTATTGAATATTGAATTTTCACGACCGCATTGTAATCGAAACTGACTTTCAACCTATTAGGTCATGTTACGTACATTTAGTACGTGTTGAAGAGATGTTAAGTACAGAACAAAAATGGCCAACCAGACACCAGTGGGATCCGAACCCACAACCTCCCGATTTTGCGTCGTTTGCTCTACCAACTGAGCTATGGTGGCCTAGGCCATCTTTGTTCTGTTGGAAAGGATCTGAGCTACAGGTCTGGTACTACTACCATCACACTGTAGAGTGCGTTTAAGTTGCCCGTTGAAGAGTATTCTTTAATTGAAAAAAAAAAAAACCCACTGATATCTGTAGAAGAGCATAAGAATGAAAGGAAATTTTCTGAAAAAGATATAATATTCTATGATAATATCAGTTTTACATCCCACTAAACAATTTTATGGCTTTCAGAGACATCAATGTGCCAGAATTTTGTTCCACAGGAGTTTATTCATATACCTGCAAATCTACCAATAAAAGGCTGATTTATTTGAACACCTTCTTAGAGAAATAGTCCAATTTACTGAATATGGTTATACATATTTCATTAAAGTGCAAGATCAATTTGTCAAGACGTTTTTCTTCAGGAAAGTCAGCAAAGCAGCCAAAATGGTTACATTATTTTGTAACAGTATTTCTGTTTACACAATGCTTTTTGTATATGCTGTACCACCATCCTACATCTGAAGGAACTGCACAGACAATGTAGATGCAAGGCAACTCCATTTCAATACACTGGAAGATTCAAGGGAACTGAGAAGCCAAGGGTCAAGCTGATTCGAACCTGTCAACAATCAGGTGATCAATGATTTTTCCCCTCCCATTTAACTGACTTAAGGCCTGCAATTGGCAGTTGAATTGAAAGTTGGAAGCAGGTGAAACTCAATCTATAAACCCAATATTGATAATGATGATGCTTGTTGTTTAAAGGGGCCTAACATCTAGGTCATCGGCCCATAATGGTATGAAATGAGATGAAGTGCAATGACAATTTAAAAGTACAAAATTCATATAATGACCAGAATCCGAAACATGATTATGAATGAATGAATATGAATTTAAAACAATCACCCGCAATGCCTCATCTTCCCAGAAACTATATTACTGACCAAGGGACTGCTTCCAAAGCACATTCCTGAATCGATGATGCTTGTTGTGGAAAGGGGTTCAATATCGAGGTAAACGGTTCCTCATAATGGCACTTTTCGCTAGTAAGGTAGAACCAGGGTATTTCTCAAGTTGCCTTACTAAGCAAAGGTAGCGTAAAATCACGGTGTTCCAAACATTATGGTACTACTCACAAGTATTGTACGTTGTACAGGTAACGCAGACCTAGGGTGTTTCTCACATAATGGCACCATTCGTAGGCAACGCAAACCCATGTTGTTTTTCACATAGGTGTACTAATCACAGGGACTCTTACTATCCTGTGAAGTTCCTCACATAGTGGGTACAAATCACAGGCAACGCAGACCAACAATGTTGCTCATATAGTCGTACTAATCACAGGCAATGCCCAGACCCGTGCTGTTTCTCACATAATGGTACAAATCACAGGCAACGTAAGCCCGTCATGTTCTGCACATAGTGGTATTTATCACAGGTACTCGAAACCCACAGTGAACCACTCTCTGCTGCTGCTACTAATCACAAACCTATTGTGTACATAACATAGTGGTACTGCTCGCAAGTAAAGGTGACTCATGCCTTTCCCCGCGTGATAGTACTAATCACAAGTAGTTTCATGGTTCTAATTCGATCATCCCTTGGTCGCCCCTTTTAGTCGCCTCTTACGACAGGCAGGGGATACCATGGGTGTATTCTTCGTCTGCGCCCCCTACCCACAAGAGGAAACTCAATAGTGTGTTTAAAAAAGAATGAACCAACACTGAAACTAGAGGTTTTAATTTAAAGCAACAACCATACAAATCTGCTCAATGGTTATAGCACAATTTAAATTAATTAATTTAGTCAAAAATTACAATTAAAGGAACAACTTTTATATGTACTGAAGTCCTAGAATTATGATCTGAAGAAAGAGTAATCTAAGGTCATACACGTACAGACATATTCTAGACACCTACCTAGGAGAGTTGCCCTTCATCTCTATCTTTATCCAGCTTGTTTTACTATTATACATGTCAGAAGCATCACAAAAATTACCGTACTTACTTGCGTATATTTCACACATTTTTCCCCCTGAAAATTTGAGCTTAAAAGCAAGGTATATGCGGTAAGTTAGTAAATTGAACTTGAATTGAATTAGAATACTTCATAAAAGTATGCCATGACTGTCAATCTAGTCCACTTTGTGTAAGAATCATGCTATCAAACTGTTGCATTTTTTTTCCATAAAGTATGAGTCCAAGCAATTCTATATTTGAGCATATGAATTACTTATTTTTTCCAAATTGTAACATTACATCTAAAAGTGTTTCTGTAAAATTCAAAATTCTTGCGGTCAAACACTACGTGTGCTGATGTTCTTATGAATATATATATAGCCTCACAATCTTGCGTAAAAGATTGCATTTTATTATGTTCTGTAACATGTTATTGAATATTTTAAAAAAAATATTCAGGTATGAAGAATTCCATTCATAGCTGAATTTCATGTGAAATGCCCCATCTGTCATAATGTAAACATTTCATGTAGTGAGAAAATTCATTTTTGAATTTAGAAAAGTTTCCAAGTTTTGTTTTCTGGAATGCTTTTCTTGATTTGATGGCAATTTCAAGAGCAACTTCTGCTTTTAAAAATAGAGTATACTCAATTCTGACACATCAAATTCTCGGCCTGTGGCTTGATTACAAAATTTCTTCGGAAACTAAATGACTAATTTTAAAACTTGCCATAAAATTTAAACGCTTCACCATAACCCACCTATAAGCGACATCATACTGGAAAGCAAATTATGGTATTGTAATACATTGGACTCTATTTAATACCTTGTATCTCATACACAACGTATATGGATATACTGAAATTGCAGCCTGTGTTACATTCCATCTAGCTCAATAGGCCGGGGTATACCCTAGGATCCAGAATTATCTGCCTTTCCCCGAATAAAGGGAGAGAGCTACGCCAACTAAGGTAAGGGGAGGCAGTCACAGTCTGTCTTTGAACTGGAGCAGACACACATGCCGTAGGATGTAACTTGTACTTACACTGACACATTAAAGAAAAAACTATGCAAGATATAAAGCAGGGAATATTCCCCCCCCCCCCGGTTCCATATAAAAATTAGGGTGCAAGATATACACGAGTAAATATGGTATACGTGAAAACAATGAACTAAAAAAAGTCAACACTTTCAAACAACACCGTATGATAGTAATCTTGTTACAATGCATCAGTCAAAAAATACAACCACTTCATTACCGAACAATTACAGAATTTTAGAATAACATTCTCACCAGGAAGGGATATGGATCACTGAAGTTGTACAGCTTCTTTTCACAGTGGCCTTCGTCTGTGGGATGGGCCCAATAGTAACATTCCTGGGGGTTGTTAGATTCCACGTACAGCATTCCACGTATCAGCGAGTCCAGCTCGTCAAATTTGGACAGCCTCATGTTCACCTCCTGGCAGGGCACAGCACGTCTTATTACCGCAGTTGCCTTGCCTCTGCCCCACATGACACACATTGTATATAAGATCCATACCCACAATATTAAGTAACTACTTTGAGCCATTCTTTGTCATATTTGTCATATTTTAGTAAACTGGTACTGTGGTAATTTATACTGAGAATCCCTTGTTAGTCTTGTAAAATCTATCAGTGTGTTAGTATGTGAAATAAAATTAACATCCTGTACATTTTAATAAGAGAACATATTTTGCATCCCTCAAAATTTGACAATAAAATCCACAATATTAAAAGAGCATTTTGTAAAAGAATTATTTACCATTTTCAACTTTGAACAGCAGACAACATCTGGTGACAAATCTCCAGAATGTTTGTTTCCTAATGTGCCTGCTGTTCTTATCGGTGCATATTAATATACTAAATATATAAACACAGTAGGACACAAAAAATCTAGAGATATGTCACCAGACTGTAGTTTTATCAAGATGGCTCCTCAGTGAGAGTTGGTGCCTGCCCTCCTATTGAATCTGGGAAGCAAAACTGAGCTCACTGTAGGCTGAGGAGAAATAGATATAGAAGAACAGGGATTGAGGAGGAAGGACTGCCTGTATGATGATAGCAGTGGAACAAGAAGTGGAGATTGTCCTTTTTAATTTTGTCCTCATCTTTTCTTCCTATGCTCCCACTTTCTGTAATGACCTATCATTGTGTTTATCCTATGAGTTCATATTCTCATTCTTTCTTATTTATGAATAGGTTTAAGGAACACTTTACTATGTGAATTTATTGTGAACAGTATACTTCATGTTTCCCATGTTCCTGCAAATTTTAAAGTACTCTGTCATGTAACGGTTAGCACAAATAGCTGCTATCCTTGGAGATATGGATTCAATTCTTGGTGTGGCCGGGAATTTAAGATTGGCAGGAAGGCTGGTAAATGATTAAAAAGGTATACGCAACCCACCTCCACAGGGAGTATGCCTGAAATGAGCTGCACCAGTCTAGGACGAGGACAAAAATTTACATTTACATGGATTTTAGGGAAGTATTATTCTATTTCTTAGGTTACAGACTTACATAACTCATTGAAGGAAGTATTTCCTCTGTATTATGCTACAATATGTAGCAACATGATTCTGTAAGTCATGTCAATAAAAATTACACTATTGAGATTGTAAAGAGCACTGTGGTACAATCACTCTTTTATAATGCAAATAGATACATACATACATACATACATACATACATATATCATTATAGACTGTTATGCCTTTCAGCGTTCAGTCTGCAAGCCTCTGTGAATTTACTAAACGTTGCCACAATCCTTGATTTGCAACTAGTGTTGTGGCCTCATTTAGTTCCACACCTCTTATCTTTAAATCGTTAGAAACTGAGTCTAACCATTGTCGTCTTGGTCTACCTCTTCTTCACTTACCTTCCATAACAGAGTCCATTATTCTCCTAGGTAAGCTATCCTCCTCCATCTGCTTCACATGACCCCACCACCGAAGCCGGTTTATGCGTACAGCTTCTTCCAACGGGTTCATTCCTAACTTAGCCTTTATCTCCTCATTCCGAGTACCCTCCTGCCATTGTCCCCACCTGTTTGTACCAGCAATCATTTTTGCTACTTTCATGTCTTACTTCTAACTTATGAATAAGATATCCTGAGTCCACCCAGCTTTCGCTCCCGTAAATCAAAGTTGGTCTGAAAACAGACCAATGTAAAGGTAGTTTCACCTGGGAGCTGACTTTCTTCTTACAGAATACTGTTGACGGCAACTGCGAGCTCACTGCATTAGCTTTACGACACCTTGATTCAATCTCACTATATTACCATCCTGGGCGAACACACAACCTAAATACTTGAAATTATCGACCTGTTCTAGCTTTGTATCACCAATCTGACATGCAATTATGTTGAATTTCTTACCTACTGACATCAATTTAGTCTTCGAGAGGCTAATTTTCATACCATACTCATTGCACCTATTTTCAAGTTCCACGATATTAGACTGCAGGCTTTCGGCACAATCTGCCGTTAAGACCAAGTCGTCAGCATAGGCCAGACTGCTTACTACATTTCCACCCAACTGAATCCCTCCCTGCCATTACTTTCCAGCATATGATCCATGTAAACTACGAACAGCAAAGGTGAAAGATTACAGCCTTGTCTAACCCCTGTAAGTACACTGAACCAAGAACTCATTCTACCATCAATTCTCACTGAAGCCCAATTGTCAACATAAATGCCTTTGATTGACTTTATTAGTCTACCTTTAATTCCATAGTCCCCCAGTATAGCGAACATCTTTTCCCTCGGTACCCTGTCATATGCTTTCTCTAGATCTACGAAACATAAACACAACTGCCTATTCCTCTCGCAGCATTTTTCAATTACCTGGCGCATACTGAAAATCTGATCCTAACAGCCTCTCTGTGGTCTGAAACCACACTGGTTTTCATCCAACTTCCTCTCAACGACTGATCGCACCCTCCCTTCCAAGACGCCAGTGAATACTTTGCCTCGATACCTCCATAATTGTTGCAATCCTTTCTGTTCCGTTGCTTATAGATAGGTGCAATTACTGCTTTTGTCCAATCTGAAGGTATCTTATCAACACTCCATGCTAATTTTACTACTCTATGAAGCCATTTTTTCACCCCTGCCTTCCCACTATACTTCACCATTACAGGTCTAATTTTATCTATTCCTGCTGCTTTATGACAATGGAGTTTATTTACCATCCTTTCCATTTCCTCAAGCGTAATTTCACCAACATCATTTTCCTCCTCCCCATGAGCTTGGCTGTTCGCAACACCACCAGGATGATTTCCTTTACATTGAGAAGATGTTCAAAATATTCCCTCCACCTGTCCAGTGATTCCGTGGGATATATTATGAGTTCACCTGAATTATTCAAAACACTGCTCATTTCCTTTTTCCCTCCCTTCCTAAGATTCTTTATTACTGTCCAGAAAGGTTTCCCTGTTGCTTGACCTAGCCTTTCCAGGTTATTGCCAAAATCTTCCCAGGACTTCTTCTTAGATTCAACAACTATTTGTTTCGCTCTGTTTCTTTCATCTACGTACAAATCCCCGTCTGCCTCGGGCCTTGTTTGGAGCCATTTCTGATAAGCCTTCTTTTTACGTTTACAAGCTGCTCTCACTTCATAATTCCACCAAGATGTTCGCCTTTTCCCATCTTTACACACAGTTGTTCCTAGGCATTCCCTTGCTGTTTTCACCACAGCATCCCTGTATGCCACCCATTCTCTTTCTATATCCTGAACCTGCTTACTGTCTACTGTTCGAAACTTCTCACTAATCATATCCATGTACTTCTGTCTAATTTCCTTGTGCTAGAGATTTTCTACCCTTATTCGTTTGCAGACAGATTTCACTTTCTCTGCCCTAGGCCTAGAGATACTTAGTTCACTACAGATCAGATAGTGGTCTGCATCTTCGAAAAATCCCTGGAAAACTCGTACATTTCTAACAGATTTCCTGAATTCAAAGTCTGTTAAGATATAGTCTATTATGGATCTGGTACCCCTAACCTCCCATGTGTAGCGGTGAATAGCCTCATACTTGAAGAATGTATTCGTAACTGCTAAACCCATACTGGCAAATGCTTCCCATTCCCTTTAGCTTCCATATCTTCCCCACATTTACCGATCACCCTTTCGTATCCTTCAGGTTTATTCCCAACTTTTGCATTGAAATCGCCCATTAGCACTATTCTATCCTTGCTGTTGACCCTGACCATGATGCCATTCAATGCTCCATAAAACTTGTCAATTTCATCTTCACCTGCACCCTCACATGGTGAATACACGGAGACAATTCTAGTTCTAATTCCTCCAACTGACAAATCTACCCACATCATCCGCGTGCCTAACAGGAACTATGCTGTGTGCAATGGTATTCCTGATAAAGAGCCCTACTCCAGACCAGAGTCCTGCAGCAGACCCACCGCTCAGCACTTCAAACCCACGGGCTCCGGCAGCCCAGCCCGTGCAGTGCCGTTCTCTTCTGACGCGGCAGCGTACTGGCCCACAGCACTGGGCTCATACGGCCCACTGCAGTCCACCGCACTGGGCGGGCTCAGTAGAATAACCTTGAGTACTTCTGCACAATAACATGTGCGCCCTGCACAATGAAATGTTCACCTCACACTACTATTCGGATCATTAACTCTACGAATTCCTGTGCGCCAATAACATATTTTAAAGTAGGCTAATCGCATTTGGAAATTAAATGGTAGAGATTTCTCCTGCTCTGTAATAATAATAATAATAATAATAATAATAATTGAAAACAAACAGAAACTTTATTATAAACTAATATTTGTTTGCAATTGACACCAAGTTAACTGAAAATGAATCTAAATAACACGAAGCATATTCATAGGACTTCATTCGTGTTTACCTCAAAATAAAATACAAACAGAAATGACGTGCAATATGCCAACAACAAAAACAAACCTGAACATAGCTTTTACTTAGTGTGCATAGTTTATTGGTCATTGTTAATGGTGGTGGAATGGAATTACTGTGAATGAAAAGAAGATCATCATCAATTGTCTGGTTGTAGAAGAGAATGAAGCCCGCTAAACTGAAGTTTCTCTCTGAAGCTGAACTTGATGCTTGCATACATATTACTTTCTTACAGATCTGGTGAAATTTTGAATAGTTTTGTCCGTTTGTTCTCCAATAGGACACTATATCCATCTTCTTCCATTCCACAATTTTGCTTTAAATATCTTTCCAGTTCATCTGTTGGAATAGGAGCATCATTAATGTCAGTCCACGAAGAAAACTTCATTACTTTGGCAGGTTATGGCATAGTCGTGGAGTCTGATGACACGGAAACATTAGAATGCTTGTCATTCAAGCACACCTCGTTCATCGTAAGGTTTTTATCTAACCATAAAAAGACAAAATCAGTCCGACTCCTTTAATCTATACTAATATAGTAAAGAGAGAGTGCGAATTCTGTTAGTTTGTGTATATCTGGAGGGTAATCTCAGAAACTACTGGACCGATTCTAAAAATCCTTTCACTAATGTAACTATACATTATCCCTGAGAGACATGGGCTGTATTTTATTTCCAAAACAATTCGAGGTGGGGGGGAGACAGGGGAGATATAAGAATAATAGGCTAATATAGGCGAAATATCGAATTTGTTGTGCAAGGACAAGACTAAGCTCATTTTAAGCCCCTTGACCCAATGCACAAATTTCGGTAAGCCCTACGGGCCCGAAAACCATGTTTTAAGACCCTAAAACCGACCATTATGGAGATATTGGCGCCACACTACCCCTGCTCTCGGAATCGGATAAGGAAATGAACTGCTATAACCATGGCAATGCCAGCTCCAGGATTCTACAGCAGCGAGATTATGCGTGTACATTTGGGCATAGCTGCCAACCAAAATTTGTACACATAATCCCTGAGCATACGTACAATATATCTCGAAAACTTAACATGTTACAGATGTGAAAATTGAGATTTTTAATATTTCAAAATAAAAAACAGGTATTTTTTTTTAAACTACTTAATGTGGGGGGGAGAGGGGCTGAAAAGGGGGTTGAATTAATTTTATTAGGGTACTGATAACTCAAAAACTGAAGTTGTTACAGACGTAAAAAATGGTATTTAGAGTCTCCTTTAAGAAGAAAGAAATATGTATTCTTTTAATTATATAAGGTTAATTATATAAGGAGCACTCGAATGAGTATTTTGTTGTCCCAATTTACATTGTGCTGTATTCTGTTAGAGTCTTTATTCTGTTCTTGCACTTTAGCAGATGGTAGCAGTCGCACTTTTCCTTACACAGTGTACAAACACAGTCATCTGTTGGATTGTGGAATTTTGTCTTTGCGCATATTTTGTGGTGAAAGCCATGTATTGCATATCTTGTTATGACATGTCTTTGCTCTTGAAGTTGCTTGGTCCAGTTTCGATCAATCATGGCGTCATTTCCGTAGAAATCGGGGTCTATTTCCGCGCGTTTTTTGAGAAGTTTTTTCTGAAGCTCTTGGAATGGGCCGGTAGATGGCAGTGGTAGATTGAGTCGTAGATCCTCAATGAAGTAAGTTTCCCATGCCAGTACATAAACAAGTCTGGAGGGTGCCAGTTTGCCTACTCCTAGGGCCTTCTTCAGGAACCTTGCTTTGACCCTTTCTATCCTCTCCAAGTCACCGATTGTCAGGTTATCCCATATTATTTCGATTCCGTACGAGACAATTGGGGTTATTGCGGTCTTGAATAGAGTCATCGCTGTGTTAAGGGATAGCATAGAAATATTCTTGATATTGTAGATGGCTCTGATTGCTGCTGTCGTTCTGTCTATGACGTGGCTGTTGAAGGATGCCATGCTCGTTTGGAACGTGATGCCCACGTATTTGAATTTCTTGACTATTTCTAGTGGTTTATTATTTAATGTTATAGCGTCGTCCTTGGCCGCCTTGCCACCTTTTCTGAAGACCATCTGTACTGTCTTTTCCTGGTTAATTTCAAATTTGTTATCTGAAGCCCAAGCTTCTAACTTCATCACTGTCGACTGTAGTTCTGCTTTTGAGCTCGATCCCAGAGCCATGTCATCAGCGTACATTATTAGAGTAGTCTCAGGGGAGTCCGTCATTATCTGTGTGATATCTGCCGTTGCTACGTTGAATAGTAGCGGGCTTAGCGAGTCTCCTTGGGGAACCCCGTTTGTTTGAATTACTTTCCCGGATGAGGATGCTCCATCTTCAATTTTGATTAGGTTGTAGTCTAGTATGGTCTCAACGATTCTCACGAGCGTGTTGTCACCAATCATTTGTTTCAATTTTCTTATCAGAATATCTCTGTCGATAATATCAAAAGCCTTCTTATAGTCAACAAAGACGACGTAGTACTTCCCTTTAGGATGCCTCAGTGCCTCTTCAATTTTTTCTTTCAGGTATGCTGCGGCTTGTAACGTGCTTTTTCCTTTGCGGAAACCTAGTTGGCATTCTGGTATGAATGGGTCTATTTCTTTGTTCAGGCGATTCGCTACAATAGTTGCAAATGCTTTGTATAAGTTGCTTTCTAGAGCTATACCTCTATGAGTCGGGGTTGTCAGTTTCTCCTTTCCCTTTGTACAAAATCTTCAGCGTTGCCGTTCTCCAAACTTCCGGTATTTTGCCTAAATTTAGACATTTGTTGAATAGTTCTGTCCAAAGCTGTAGTAAATGGTCTTGAGTACTTTTTAAGTGTTCTGTATATATGTTGTCCGGTCCTGCTGACTTCCCTTTTCTTCCTTTGCTGATTACCATCTGTACTTCCCCTGTGGTTAGTCTTATTTCGTGTTCTGGATCGATAGGGTGGTTTGCGGTGTCACCTTTTGCTCTGCTGTCCCTGTTTAGAAGCGCTGAGAAGTGTTTTTCCCATGTTTCCATTGGTATTTCCCTCGCTCTACACTCTTGCTTTTTCTTGAGGGCCCGAAATGGGTCTGTTTCTGCTTCGACTGCAATCTTCTTGGCTTCTGCTTCCAGGTATTTAGCTCGCTTCTCTTTTAGAAGTTTTCTGTAATTTCTTCTTTTGATGGCATATGCTTCCAAGTAATCAGCGGTCTCCATTTTTCTGGCTGAGTATAACGCGCGTAAGGTGTCTTTTCGTGCTATGTAGCATTGCCTGTCAAACCACTTTTGCGCTCTCCTTTCTTTCACAGGCAAAGCGGTTTCCTGTATCAGATTTGTAGCAACTTCTACTGCTTCATCTAGGTGTCCTCGAGCTACAAGTGCTCTTGCTTTTTGTATATTCGGGTGGTTTTTCAGTTTCGTTCCATCAATATTTCTTGAAATTGTGATGCCTTTATCATCGGGGATTAGTGTTTTCCATGACTCTTTGTGTTCAATTTCTGTGCAGATGGGTATATGTTTTCTGATTGGCGTTGACCCTGAGGACCATAGACCTTCCTGTTTCCTTATCATAAATTTTTCACCTCTGTAGAATAAAAGATCAATTGCACTAGAGCCATTTGGTGCAAATTATGTTTTAAGGTCTTTTCTGTTTATCATTGTGTAACCTTCATCCCTCAGGATTTGAATAACTAACTCCGATTTTGCGTTCGGCTTGTCTATCCTGCAGTTGAGGTCACCCGCGATTATCACTTCTTCCGCAGTATTTACTTTCCCTATTGCATTAAGTACTGATTCTACTACATCTTCTATTGAATTATCTGGTGCGATATATATTCCTATTAATGTTAGGTCAGTGGTCTTAACTATGATTGTATTTTCACTTCTCTGGATTTCATGTACTCTTCCAACAGTTGGTTTGAGGAAGCATGAGACTCCTCCAGCCGGTCGACCTCCTGTTGGCGTTGCAAATGTGTGGTATCCATAGAATTTTGGTAGGTCTGTTGGTTCTAAAAGAAAAGTTTCCGTAGCTATGATGACATCGAAATGTTCCATTGTCTTTGGGGGTATTAATGGTAAGACGTTTTTTAGTCCTTCGATGTTCCAGAGAAGAATCTTGATTGTTTTATTATTCGAGGGACACTCCAATGATGCGTCTTTGGCCTCGAAAAGAAAATCTTCTAACTACAATACCTTTAGGCCAGAAATCTGGTTTTTCTGTTGTTTTTGGTTTTGGAAAATCCATTTAACTCTTTCCTGCAGATTGCGTAGTAAAGCGTACTGGAGTCTCACATTGTCTCCCTCGGGTTGCGTAGTAAAACGTACTTGACTTTCAAACCGACTTCCTCTGCCATCTGTCTGCTAAACATATAACTTTTTGGAACCAGTGAATTCCCTACGCATCCTAGATACTACTGGCATGCATGGAATCCTAAAATAAAGTGTTCTTTTATACGTTTTCTTAGATAGAACAGACAGCTGACTGAATGTAAATACATTGCAGCAACATGGCTGCACATAACCAGTTGAATGTGGAGGATATTTGTTAAAAATTAGATCAATATGTTGACAAATGCAATGGTAGTGAGTTTGATGTTGTAGGTATGATAATAAAAATGGTATGGGAAGCACTTGGAACAGGATATGAATCTGAGAGAAATCGAAATATGGCACAGGACAGGAAATGTTCATTCAGGTATCGTCTCCTTTTAAAATATTAGGCCTACTTGTAAAAAACATAATTATCAGTTTTAATTCTTCAGTTAATTCTGTTTCGGACTATGAGCCTCTACTTAATTACATAATAGCCTATTCCAACTAATGTCAATTTATCTTCCAATCCCATTCATTCAAAAATTGTTTGTTGTTTGTATGTCCGAGAGGAAGCACGTTTTGCTATCTAAATATCTTCATCCGACTGATCTCGAAAATGAAATAAATTGGGAGATTCAGGGTGAATTCCTGCGTTCTCTGCATTACCAAGAAAATAAGAGCCCCATCATGTCCAGCAATTTAGACTAACTTCAAGAACAAGCAATTTAACATTATGCATCATGTTGGATGCTTCCTGATATAACATTCTGAACAGGGGGTGGGGGGGTATTAGTGTAATTAGGTGATCTCATTGTATCATTTTAGAACAACTATACTATATTTTCCATTGTTACAAAATTTGAAAGCGATATCTGAAGTGGTTTTTTTTACAGAATAAATTATTTAGTGAAGGTACTCAACTATACCTGACAAGCAAATTATTACTCTAGGTTTCGCCCGACAGTGAGTCAAAGATATTCCGTGGGAAAGGGTTAAGGGGGGATGAAAGGACTGAAATATTAGTTGAATTATTTGTATGTGGATACTTATATTTAAAAAACTTAAAGATGTTGCAGACGTGAAAATGGGTATTTGAAATCACCTTTAAAAATAAAAATAAAAACTCATTTTTGGTGGTAAAATGAACTTTGGAGGGGGGGAGAGAGAACATTGAAATAGGTGTTGAATTCTTTTCATCAGGATACAAATATCTCAAGAACTGAAGATGTTACAGTCATGATGATTGGTATTTGGCAGCTCCTTTGTCAATAAACACGTATTTTTTTGTTTTTGGAAAAACCACTTAAGGGACTGAAAAGAAGTGAAAAATCAGGTGAATTTTTAAAATGAGTACTGGTATATCTACAGTGTATGTCAAAAACTTTACATATTACAGACATGGGACTTGGTACTTGGAATGTCCTTTAAAAGTAAATAAACATGTCACTCTTTTTTGTTTTCGGAAAATCCATGTAGGTGGGGGTGGAGGAAGGGCTGATAAAGGGGTTGAATTCTTTTTATGCGGATACATATATCTCAAAACCTGAAGCTGTTCCAGATGAGGAAATATGTATTTGTAATCTCCTTTAAAAATAAAGAAACCTTTATTTTACTTGAGAGGTGATGTTCTCACGTGTACAGTTCTATGTCACATGGTCATCTCAGCCCCAAAAGGCAATACCATACACTTGGTTTACAAAGAGTTTCCGGGGTAAATGAAACTCAATTTTTCAGTGAGGTTTTATACTTCAGGGATTTTCAGATATCATCTTAGTACAGTACCGAGAAACGATTACTTTTATCAAATTACGAAATCCACGCGAGAAGCCGCGGGTAACTGCTAGTGTGTACATAAAGTTCACTGCAGATCGTACAGCACACAAAATTAACGTCTTTCCCATCACCGTCAACTGCAGGCTTGAATACCAACCAAATAAGACTTTTCAGTTTAGGATCCGGTTCAGAAGTCATGTATTGTGCGGTTTTTAGTTCGTTTGTTCCTTCTTTTTTTTTTTACTTCACGATTTTTTGCCACGGTTTCCTTCCTTTTGGAACTATAGTCCACATCCGTTTCCGATAACACGATAGACGGAGAAGTCAAACTCAAAACCACAGCAAATTTGATTGGCTCCACTCGACCGTAATGCAACGCACTCTGCTGACACACAGTACACTGCACACATTGAAGCAGTCAGCCCATAGAACTACCACAGCGCTGTCCTTGGCTCACTGCATACGAATGACATAGCGCTGGGCCAGACCGGCCCGTGTGATGACGTCACGGGCTTCTTATGTTCGAGCCTTTCAAAGCCCATTGCAGCCTACTGCCGAAGCAGCTCATGGGCTGGACCTCTCTGCAGGACTCTGTCCTTCCCTTTCTAACACCCGTCAAGTCCATTTTATAATTTCCTATCTCTTCCTAGTTATCTCCCCTTACCCGAATATCACTTACTCCTAGCACATCCAGATGCATCCTCTTTGCTGACTCAGCCAGTTCTACTTTCTTTCTTCCATAAGCCCCATTAATATTGATAGCTCCCCATCAAATTCAATTTTGTTTGCCAAGTTGTTTCCAAGGAGTCCCTCGCCTGTCAAATGGGAGTGGGACTCAGTTACTCCCATAGGTCCGAGGCTTGCTTAAAATGTTCTGAGCTTGGTAAATTCATGAAGCAGGATGCTACCCTACTTCCACATAGTCTAAGTGAGGATCTCTCCTCTAACGGGTTATGGACCACCGGTGAATAGTATAGTCCTAGCCGTCTGAGCACAAGGAGGGCCATGACTCAGAATATGTCCGAGATGCCCACTCCCATTCCATAGCAACTGGTATCCGGACTCTCAGGACCACTTACTAGGCCACTCAGCCGTTGCTCATGGTTCACGAACTAGGACGTGACTACAGTAACCCACACCATGAACCATTATAATACAAATGCAAATAACAGGCCAAATTCTGAAAGCTTTTAGTAGGTGAGGATAAGTTTGCTAAAATTACAGTATATTCAGAGCATACGTAGGCACTCCATAACATATTTTATATTCTAGAAGCAGTCAAACATTTGTCAAAATGAAGTGAATAACAGTGCAAGCAGTTTTACATGTCAGAGTATGTCTAACAACCAATTACCAACTGCAAGATAATATAAATGGCAATCTTAAAGATAAATGGATGCACATTTCTGATCATTCAAATGTCTACAGGTATAGTACTACTACGACTACTTCTTTTACTAGCCTACTAAAAAAAAAAAAAAAAAAAAAAACCATCATCATCATCATGCCTCAGCTACTGAGCGACAGACCTCCTAAAGTGATGCCATCTAGGCAGCCTGCCTACCAATTTCAACATTCCAATTGTACCGCTGACTAATAAGAAAGCTGAATTCTGTTTGATAGATTCTATGCTTAGTTAATTTCAATTTTATCAGGCAATATTGAGTGTGCAACCAAAGACACAATATATCAGTTTTTTTACTTATATAAAGATCTTTAATATGCCAACGATGACATGGAGCTCCAGATATTTTTACCATCCTTGAAGAATCAGCCAGGACTGAACCTGCAAACTGGGAAACAAGAGTCAGACACACTACCACTGATCCTCCATACCAGTTACTAGCATACCGATTATGTATGGGCCATTATGATGGTAGCACAGTATCCCAACGTATGCACTTCGTCAAATTGTTTATTGGGCACAAGGTCCAGACTGGAACAGATACTCTACTGACAGATCTCTTCATTGATTAAACATAAGGGTGGGGAGAAGGCGAGGATAACAAATAAGAGACTTCATTCCATACAGCAAGATTTACAAAGACAATGACTTCACCTTTTACCACTGGTATTAACTTTTTTTTGTCTCTTCCTTTTTTCCCTCCGACTTTCTTCTTATCCTACACTTCCTACTTAAAGGCTGAAAATCTGTCAAGATGTTTCCTTGATGAGTGTTGAAGTCTAACCTACTGGTGAACCTGGGAAGCAGAAATGAGCTTGTCGGGGACTGAGTGAATCAATGAAGTAGATTCTTACAAGTTCTCTTATTCCACTTTAAGTCTTGGTCCATAATCAAAACTTTATCATCCTGGATATATGGGACAAACCATGCTAGCAGGCACAGTGGCTGAATTAAATCATATAAATGAGAACGTAATCCATTCAGAGAGCGTACTGTGATCAGCCAGATCTGCGTTCAGGTACACGAAGAGTGCAGTAGTTATTCACCGCATTATTGAGGGAAATAAACAATCAGGATATTTAAGGAACTTAATTACTGGTATACAGCACACTTTCCCATACATATCAAGTATGATTCATTACGTGCTGTTTCCCATGGTCTTACACTTAAAACCCTACTTAAATAATGTTTTTGAATTTACATCCCACTAACTACTTTGATGGTTTTTGGAAATACAGAGGTGCTGGAATTTTTGTCCTGCAGGAGATCTTTAACATGCCAGTAAATATACAGACACAAGAATGACATATCTGAGCACCTTCTCATACCATTGGACTGAGCTGGGATTGAACTCATCAGCTTGAGCTCAGAAGGCCAATGCTCTACTGCCTGAGCTACCTGGCCTGATAAAAGCCTACTAAACAAATATAGCGACATATCTCCTGAATGTTACAGAATACAGCACAACAGTCAAAGTGTGCCATATACCATATATTATATCAATTTCTCTCAGATGCAGCTACCATTCACTTTTAATAATCAAAGGTTACAATGAAGATGAAAGAGCAATTTTTAATAATTTTATTGAAAGATGGCTTAAAACAGATTCTTTTACATGACAATTTATAAAACTTTGCTTAAAGATACATTTTATTACCTGACAAAAAGTTACTTTTCCAATAAACTGCAGAGTGTACAAAAGAAATGAGACATGTAATAACTGATTGTGCAATACAAAAATCATACATACCCTTCGGAAGTTCTCTTCAAACTTGTATGCCCCTCCTCCAGTCGCACACACTGTAGACACAAGAGTGGCCATGCCTTTGGATTTAGCTAGGGCCAAGAAGTTTCCCATCTCGCTAGTTGGGAAGCGAATGAAGTGCAGCGTGCCTCTGCGTTCTCTAATAGTAACATTATCCATCTGCAAAACGAAACACAAAAAAGAAAGAACATTATTTGCCATAAGGAAATGAAAGCAATAATACGTAATAGCCAAATATAAAAGAAAGGCTTCCACAAAATAAACAGATAAAAGTTCACTTAATCTTCAAATAAACAACTAGGTTCTGTGCATTAAGGAATCCACTATCAAAAACAGCTTTTGAGCAACAGTTTTTGTCTCTCCAGGAAAGTGCTTATCCTTACACTGAAGGCATTTTCAGATACACACTTTCAATTAACAAGCAAATTTGGCATTCAAAAATTCTTTCACATGACAAGTACCATATCCTCATTGGATGTCGGCTGTCATCAGGGCGATCTGGATCTTGTTCTCAGCAACTCAGAAAAGAGTGGGAGTACTGAGCCCATACCATTCTTGTAGATTGCGTAGCCAAGATATTCTTCTTCTTCCTCCCCTACTTCTCCTTACTTCAATTTTACCTTGTAATACAAGTTGAAGGAGTCTATATTTATCATTTCAAATGATATGGTCGAAGTACTACAGTTTCTTCTTTTTGGATGTTTTGCAAGACCTCTAGTTCTTTGTGCAAGCGTTAGAGTACTTCAGTAAGACGTATTCTGTCAACTCATGATATTCTGAGCAGGCGTCGGTAGCACAACATTTCAAAAGATCAAAGTTTTTTTGGTGGTGTACTCTGTTAGGGTCCAAGTCTCTGCATCATAAAATAAGACAGAAAATAAATAACACTGAAGTAAACCTGAGACTGAGATTGATCTTAAAGTGCCTGTTCAAAGAAGTTTGCTCATTCTCTTGAATGCAGTCCTTGCCTGTTCATTGGTAAGATTAATGGCAATCAACACTGGACACGCTTTGTAGATGACATGTTTGTTATTTTAGACTCCCGCATTCCTAACAGCAACACAGTATTTGAATTTCTTAACTCCACTGACCCACATATAAAATTCACCATAGAGTCAGAAAACAATAAAGTCCTCAATTACCTGAACTTAACCATTATGTGCAAAGGCAACAACAATTTAACCTTTAATATATACAGGAAACCCACCTACACCATCAATACCATCCAACCAACTTCTGTGCATCCAGACATACATAAGAAAGCAGCTTACAATAGCACGGTACTCAGAGCATTAACTGCTCCTTTATCTCGCAAGAATTACAAAAAAGATATTAATACTATTCACAATATTGCAGAACACAACGGTTTCAGTAGAACCTTCATCAGCAGAATCATCAATAGATATAAGAGCAGACCCAAGACTACCCTAGAAAAAGTTTCCGCTCCTAAGGAAAAGTCTTCCACATTCACTTTCAATAATAGTACCATTTACCAAATTTCTAATATTTTTAAAAAACACAACATCAAAATAGCATTTAGAACCTCCCATACCAACTCCAAACTCATTTTCAATCCACACACTGTCAACAATAACAACATTAATAATAGATACTTGAACTCCGGAGTTTACAAATTAGAATGCCAATCCTGTAATTCCAGCTATGTAGGTCAAACAGGCAGCAATTTTGTCATAAGATATGCCAAACATCGCAACGCTCTCAAATATGAGGTATGAGTGAACATCATAAAGCATCCAGCCACGAATACACATAAATAGATAAAGATCTTAAGATCTTGCATTAAGAGTAAAAAGGCGCCTTGCTCAACGCCCTCGAGATAATCCACATCAATTTAGATCTGTTTATGAACCTCTCTCACAATTTAAATGAAATCAACTAAAAAAAAAAGAACATTCTACTTGAAACATTCATTCCATATATTTGTCAGAACTTCTATAATAAAAACAAAACCCGTCTCCATCTCTCCAACTCCCCACCATTCCCCCCTCCCCACCAGCCCTGAACCCCCCTTCCCCTTCTGCTCCTCCCATCCTCCCAAACACAGCTGAGCCAACAACAGACTCGACACATACGAACGAGACCGTTAACTTTGAGAAGGCCCGGCTGGTTCTAGAGGACAACCACCTTTTAAGTACCGTAAGTTTAAAGTTTTCTTCGCACCCATTTTACACTTTTTACTTATCAGCCCAAGTTTTTCACACAACCTCGTTTTTTCCATTACAGATTGGAACTTTGTTGACGGTTTCCACTATGGTCACTTACAGTTTACCATGCACCTGTTACTTCTCTAACACAGCTTCACAATTTTGTCACTGCCCTCCCAACCATTTAAAATAAGGCAAACACACCTAGCCAATATTGGAAACAATCTTCGAGAACGGGACCACTAAATTGAGAATGCTGCTATTCTAAAATTTTAAATTCATCGGCGTTTTTCCATCACTTATCACATACATCTCACCTGGCATGTTGGTCTTCTCTCAAAGTTGGTTTCTCAAGCTTTTTCGCTCCCCTCCTAGCCATTCATTGTGATGGTGTTTCTACAAAGACAGACTGTCAGCCTGAATTTTCAACACAGTTTTTTCGTCCTGTTTTTGAATTGTTATCAAACTTAAAAAAATTTAGACTAAGAGGTCTGCAACCTCACTATAAGCACTTACTGTTCGTTTCCGTCTGTATCATTTGTTTTCTTTTCATCTTAGGCTAGCACACTTTTTGGATTCAATTATGTTTTACATTAACTTTTTTTTTACTGAATTTGTCTCAACAAGTTATTTATTGCTCCTTCTAGTGTTGCAAATATTGTAGTTATTGTTTTTATTTCCATCATGCCTCTTTTGATTTTCATTTGTTCCTTCATTATTTATTAGCACATTTTAAGCTTGTATTATGTAAGTTACTTTATCCCCCCCATCCTTATTTCACTGAAGATGGCTCAAACGAGTGGAAACATGTTGGAATTTTATTGCTCCATCTAATGATGGAATTATGTTTTGTATTGAATTAGGAGGATACATTTATTTTTTTCCTTTGTAAACTAGTTGCACCTCAAAATGGTATGCAAATAAACCTGAAGTTTCATCACAACAACATGTTTGGCACAAGAGTTACTATAGTTTCGAGTGTAAGGAAATCAAATTCCAAGACTTCAGTGAAGCAATAATCAGATAAGACAAAATCTTGCAAGGAATGTAAAACATCTTTAGTTTGAGTAGCTTTACATAATAATGGCAATGATTTTACGTCCCACTAACTACATATTCATGGTTTTTAGAGATGCTGAGGTGCTGGAATTTTGTCCCGCAGGAGTTTCTTTACATGACAGTAAATCTACTGACACGAGGCTGACGTAGGGGTATTTAAGCAACTTCAAATACCATCAGACTGAGCAGGATCGAACCTGCCAAGTTGGGCTTAGGAGGCCAGCCCTCTACTGTCTGAGCTACTCAGCCTGGCAATGTCTTCTGTATCCTATACGGCAAGCAGAAGGCAAGGCATAGCAAGAAACCAAAAGCGGACCTGGACATATTACGTATTATATCTGTAAAAATATACTGTATGTATTTTGCTTAACATGCAATCTCTGGTTATTTCTCAGCTCCAAATAAACAGACAGAGAAAACCATGGATGTATCTACTTTTAATAATGGCAAGTTTCACAAAAAATGGTTTCACAAGAGAAGTCAAAGTCGTTTGCTTCACTCTGGCTGAGATGCAGTTTTCTTGAGGTCAACGATGTTATTTCTACAGACTGGACATTAGGCACACACACACAAAAAAGTGCAAAATAGGCACTCTCATAGGCATTAAAACTGAGTAATATAATCTACTTAAATTTTAAATTTAAATCCTTTCTTTCACACAGAGCACATTTATGTGTTATGGGTTCTACACAATGCAAAATATGGCTCTTTTTCACACAGTTTACTAACGTTTCACATTTTTGAAACATGTTCACAAAGCATTGTGAGAGTGAAAATGCAAAGTGCTGAAGAATATGTTTACTCATTTAAGAGTTGCAGCCGACGACGGCATATTTTACAGAACAGAATTGACCCATCAGTCGAAAACACATCGCCACTGGCTTCACACATTTATGTAGTTTGATCTTTAATGTTCCCAATTTTTTGGCATGATGAAATGGCTACGCTGTAAATATCAATGGGGAAATTGCTGAACACTGTCGCACCACTTTCAGAAATACCAGCTACCAATGGATGAAGAAAACGAACTGAAAGCACTCAGACCTTGGTTAGGAGGTGTGAGAAAACATTCTTTTATCTCTATTTGCAAAAATTATTAAGAATAAAGGTTAATTAAAACCCCTTCCCTTTCTAACAATATGTAGGAAAAGAGAGAGGTGTTGAGTACCTCTCTCGTTTCTAACAGTATTGGTGCAATCTGTCCTCCGAAAAAGGCTATTTTTTACAATGAGGAAGTGCTTGGCAATAATTATGAATGAACATTAAAAAACTCATTTCAGCTGTTTTCAGTGCAATACAATGTTAATTTTATAAAATAAAAAAAACCAAATAAGACATTTATAGGCAGTATACAGTACTATAAGCAAATTAGCTTTATTGTATAACACTATATGAACCTATATTAAATGGCTTGTCGGTCCCTATTATATAGTTTTAAGTATTTTGCTTAATATTCAGCTCATATTAAATGGACTGAGAAAAGGCCAAGTGCAGGAATATTCTGGCTGTATCCACTTCAGAACTGGCAAGTTTCATGAAAAATGGATCAACAGTTGTTATGTTTATTCACTCCAAACTGAAACACAGACAGACAGACAGACAGACAGACAGACAGACAGACAAAACTTTAGGAAATGATGGATGGATACTAACCCCCCCTTGTGAATCACAAAAAAGTATGGACAGACACTATCGTACATTATTACATTACTGCGATATCGGGGGGGGGGGGGGGGGGGGGGGGAATTTTGCATTTCATAAAACCACATCTAGCTGTGTCCCTTGGAATACTGATTGGGTAATTAAGACATTAAAAATGAAAAATGTTCAGAAGCATAAAGTGTATCTTAATTGAAAAAGTAAGCACCTAATACTAATTATATAGTTTAAAACACTGTTTCTCAGGGGTCTAATAGTCTAAAATCTGCATCAGTTTTCAATTACAGTATAATGAATTTCAAAATTTCTTATTTAGCCTACTGTATTTTTTTTCTAATAATATGGTTTTGTCATTAAAAGTGATTTCTCTTGATTATCTATGATATCTATCGGTTAAGCTGTGGAGGATCAAACCAGCCTCCAGGCTGAATACCCAACATACACAGGCTCAACAGTCCTTATTTGCCTTTCAATATCACCTACATGATATTTACAGGTTTCATATATGATATAGTTACATAATGAATTCTGTTACAACAGTGCAAATGCCATATACATATTCAAGACTTCAACTGTTTCATATTGATGACTGACCTATGACTTCTTACTTCCTGCTGGTCACAAAAGCTTTAACTGCATTACAATTACACATAATTCTCACTTCCGGTATACAAAGAGAGGGCTAAGGAAACATAGCCAAGATAAATACATCCCTCAAACTTAAATGCAGTCACAAATAATAAATAAGAGAAAATATCCAATATATTTTTCCTTTTTCAAACATTTCTTTCTATAACAGCCAAAGACAGCTGATCAGAAAAGAAGATCTACCTGCCAACGGTACACTATTTTAAGACCTTGTAAACATGAACAATGTCATGGTTGCAGGGCTGCTGGTAAGATGTAGGCATGATTTTAAAATTGTTTTCAGCCTTCTGCACATATTTCACTCTAAAGAACAGTTAGGTCAGGAGGTTGCCTGCCTTATTGGATACGAGAGGTTCCCTCCATATTCTGCAAAATCACTTATCCAATCCCCATTAAGTCCTCCTGGTGGCCATGATCGTTACAGCACAAGGTCTTGCGCCGTGGTTAGCGGAAAAAATTTCCACCATCAGAATGTTGGCCAGCAGGGCAGGAGAGGTGGTGGTATACAATTTCTAATCATGAGATTGCGTGCCAAAAGCCTGGATTCAATTTCAGACATCTCCACAGTGTTCATATGGTGTGAGAGCACGACATTGTCGATGCTGATTCATCTGTTGGATGGAGACATTAAGCCTTGAGCAGACCGCTTGGTACTATTTGACAGGAGTAGGCTATGTGCCAGTACTGATTTTCACTCTCTCCCTTTCTACTATCATATTATTTCAGCATTCATTTCATTTCATTAACTCCTCTGATGAGGTTGACTTCAGGAAGGGTACTGATCACAAAAATTTGCTATGAAGATACATAATGTTTCACACCCGAACCTGTAGACAAATGGGACAAGGGTTTGACATACTTATGCAATTCTCATTAATTTATATAGTTTGTGGATTAATCTTGATGCAACAATTTTTTAAATAACTAAATTTATGTATAGTACTAAGGATGCAAAGACTTGAATGGAATACTCTGTCACAATAATAATCTGTATGGCCTCAGCATTTTGATCTGACGCCATCTACTGTCATGGAAAAAAGTATAGACACCTGAGTTAATATGTTAATAAATAGTTCATCCCTTGTCCCACACAGAAACAAGCTACACCGAAATTTAGCTTATTTTATTCTACGTTTAATTATGTGGCGTAGAAATTTTTATCATACCCAGTTAAAATTGGAACACAGGTTGAACAAAAGAGTACCGGTATTTTTTTCATTTCCAATGGAGCGCTCACCTTGAAAATCCGTAACTTTAAAAAGTATTGATCTGATCATTACCAAACTTAAAAACATCTTAAAAGTAACTTATTGATTTTATATTGATATATTTAATTGAGTGGCTTTGAGAGAAGAAAGCAGTGTATCGGCCGAGCGGTATTGCCCACTTGCCCTATTTACCACGCCAAATGAACTCTGTCACCGCTCTGTATCAACTTTGAGTCATGCACAGCTACTTCGCAAGGAATGTGTTATGTTGTGGGGTGAGAAAGTGGAATAAGGGATTAACGTACTAGACGATGAAGAGTGGTATTTCCCCCTATCACCCAGAACTTAAAATATAAGACGTTTCAAAAGTTGAATGCATCCCACCATTACTATTGATACCTTGAAGAGAATATACACTTCGAATAATCACTATCACCTAGCCCCGAGTGAAACTAAATTTCAATGACCTGGCCAGTGATCGAACCTGGGACCCAGGTTTTTCTTAAAACAATGACAGAAAAAATTGTTTTTGACCTTTAATGTAGGTATTGAATTAAGCGCGCGCTACTAAGAGTTCACTGTGGAGGGAATGCTACTGTGATTTGCAAGCTCCACTGACTGGAGTTGTTAGCGACAGCATAATCTTTACCCTCTTACTAAATTTCACGTAGAAATTACACATTTTGAGGAAACAATGACTTCTCTACTTCTACGGAAAGTAAGTTTCTAAACAATTCTGCGAAGTGCACTGAAGCATTAATCACTAATGAAATGAATAGGTCTTTCCCATAAGCCGGAACTTACGGCAAAATACGAGATATATTACGTAATTCTATCGATATTTTGAGCGCTTGTCCAATAAAGGTTTTAAACAACCGACAAAACAACAAACACCCACTTATTGTACAGCAGCCAAATTATTGTTCATCCCGGCTACATCGCAAGGGTTTCCAGGGCCAAGTGCATTGTTCTCGTCGGCCGGTAAGCTGCTTTCTTCTTACACGACCACCCAATTAAATATAAATCAATAACTGCATGCACGCAAAAAGCAGTTTTAATTTTAGCCTGACATTCTCATGAGCTTCATAACAAGCCATATTTTTAATGGCTAAGATCACCCAGTAATGATAAAATGTTGTTTCACGAAATTTACGACAACCTTCTTTTACAAATATCAGATGAAATAAAAACTTGGTATACAGACCAACAATAAGTTACTTAAAGACATATTCAAGTTTGGTAACAATCAGATCAATACTTTTAATGTTATGACTTTTCGAAGTGAGAACTCCAATGGAAATTGAAAAAATACTGGCACTTTTTTGTTCAGCCTGCGTTAAAATTTTAACTGTGTACGATAAAAATTTCTACGCCACATAATTGAACATAGAATAAAATAAGATAAATTTTGGTGTAGCTTGTTTCCATGCATGTGGGACAAAGGATAAACTTTTTATTAGCGTATAAACTCTGGTGTCTATACTTTTTTCCATGACATCAGGCTGCTGCGCATCAATTTCAAAGTTTCATTTTACTCTATCAGATGGCAAGGTACACCACTCTTGGGCAATCTATGGCTGAGTTTTAATTAATTTTATCAGGTAAACACCAAATGTGTCACTAGAGATATTTTACATGCCAACATCGTACGATATGGAGTGTCAAATGGACTTTCTTATGCCCCTCAGAAATCTGACTACCTAAGACAGGTTTGAACCTATGACATTGGGATCCAGAGAGATTATCTACCACTGACACACAGAAAGATCTTTCCTTTTTTCATAATCACCCCGGGAGGGAATTAATGCAGAATACAAGTCTGGACGTGAAGATTAGCAAGAAGATGCAACAGGTTGATGCATTCTATCAGTGTGTAAGAAACCTTGTCTGGAATAAGGAAGTACCACGGAAGTATAAAGAGATCTTGTATAAACTGTATTATGCGCCCATATTAACCTATGCAGCTAGGACCTGGACAATGACATGTAGGGAGGAGAGTTTAACACTAGGTTTACCGCAGCGGTCAAAATGACCGTTTTCGGTTTTGTTTTCCCTGTCACTCTCGTTATACTGTTAGAACATACAAACCCTTTGGTGGCTTTTATTGATATTAAGTGTACTTTTCGGCATATAGCTTCAAAAACCCGTAACTCCTTTCTAGTTAGCGCTATGAGGTCATATACCTACTTTTACCGGACAGTCATTTTGACCGGTATTGCAGTAGCTACCCGATCAGACTTCTGTGGCATTCATTTAGAACGGGATATCATTCTAACACGCTGTTACAGTGTACTTTATTACCGTAGTATTGAATAGAAATTGTTGTGCTGCAATGGGACAGCTGTTGGCTCTTTTCAAACAATGATACAAGTACAATGACAGGAAAGTATAGTCAGTATTTGTTCAGTAATGAAAGGTGTGCAATCGTAACAAGCAGTCAAGTGTCGTGTTCACTCGTTACAAACATTCAAACTAGATTTCCCGATTGTTTGTAATTACCCCAAAGAAACATATTTTCACGTAGTCTGCAAATGGATGCCGAAATTCTGAAGCATAAGCATATAATTTCCCTATCACAATCATGCGATGAATCTGGGACTGATTTACACCTCGATAATTGCGAAAATGTGTATAATTTGACAAACAGAAATAGTTTGGATAGTGATTCTAGTTGCGTCGAGCCTGTTGAATTTCCATGTGAACATGAAATCACACAGCAACCTTCGACCTCAAAGGTTACGGAACTACCCGCCAAATGGCGACGCACGCACACTAGCAAAGCAGCTGATGACAAAGGTAAGCCAATTTAAAGTTAGTCATTTAGTATTTACGTAATGCTGTGCACAGTGTAAGTAAGTCTGGTATTATATTTTGCAGGTGAAGGAAACACTAAGGAAGATAATGAATTTACTGGCAAGGAGCACAATATCAACTACAGAAGGCCGAGCATACGCTGTGGTAAGTCAACATATGGGCGTGGTCAGCATATGACGGTTGGCGAGGAAGAAGTCGCTTTGGATGGAACATTGCGGACTCTTGTTGATCTACAAAGCCTGCCAGGCCGTCGAGGACAGTAAAATGTACTGAGGGAAGTCCGAGGTCTCACAGGACATGTAAAACGCCACATTGAAGGAACTTGTTCCGCTACAGCTTGTCTTTTTATTGACGAATCCAAGCTGCGCCACATCGAATGATATAATGAGGTTGGAGCCCGCAAAGTTCTTAACAATCCTGAACGGACACTTTCTTTGGAAGAATTGGACGCTGTCATTGGTATTTTATACACACGCAGAACTTATGGAGCTGACACGAACATTCTTGATCTGTGGTCACAGAAGTGGGGTCCTGGAATTTTCTCCCAAACTGTGGCACGAAACCATTTCCTGGATATCATGAGGTTTCTTGTATTCAATGGAAAATCTACCAGCAGGGATCACCTGAAAATTGATAGATTTGCGCTTGTATCTGTTGTGCGGGACAAATTTATATCTAATTTTACGATTTGCTTCAGATCAGGTGAGAACATTACCGTGGATGAACAACTCTTTCCATCGAAAGTTAGATGCCCATTTATGAAGTATATGGCCAATAAACCAGAAAAGTTTTGTATGAAATTTTGGTTGGAAGTCGATGTGGAAGCCAAGTATGTTGTAAACGGTTTTCCCTATCTTGGAAAAGATGAAACGCGACCCAACGATCGGACCCTAAGTGAACACGTAGTATTGCGTCTTGCTGAGTTTTTCATCAATCAGGGAAGAAGTGTGCAATGGGAACAAGACAGTTGAAAGGTATGCAATCTGTAGAAAACTGGTCTGTGGTTCACTTCAAAGGTGACCAAGCAAAGTGTGTGTGTACAGTGCGACAAATAAGTTGAAAAGCAGAAAGTGACATTCATGCAGATATGTAAAGCTAAAGTGTGTAAGAAGAACATTCTGCCTTACTAGTGTACTTACTTGTTTATCTATTTATTTATTCATAATAGTGTTTACAAATCATGCATGATAATAATTAAATTATGGTCTATGATGTTTTTATACTCAATTCGAACCTTTTTTCTGACACCAATATCCTCAAGAAAAGAATACATGCCACTATCGGTCAAAATGACCGCTTCGGTAAAAGTAGGTAGAAAGTGTGTTTGGTAATCCTAGTGTTAATTCAAGCCAGCAAAATACCTAAAAGGTATGATAGGAAAGGCAGAATGAGAAACTAAGATGTGAGAAAGGTCAGAATGGAAAACCTAAATAAGTGAATTTATAGGAGTAAACTAAGATGGAGGCTCCGTGGCTCAGGTGGCAGCGCACCGGCCTCTCACCGCTGGGTTCCTTGGTTCAAATCCCAGTCACTCTATGTGAGATTTGTGCTGGACAAAGCGAAGGTGGGACAGGTTTTTCTCCGGGTACTCTGGTTGTCTCTGTCATCTTTCATTCCTCAGTAATCATTTGCCCCAGAGGAGTGCGACAGGCTTCAGCAGCCGGCTGCTTGATTAAGTGGTATGTGATACAGATGTTGATTTTCATAGGGAACCTGAAATATTTGTTCCAAATGAGTAGATTTATAATACCAACTATATTAGTATTGAGCGGTATGTTCCAAGCTGTCAGTGGAGAGATGGCGTGAAATGACATTAGTAGACTAATAAGTTTGAGTGGTGTCTTTAAAAGCAGGAAAGATCACAATACGGAGATAAAGTTGGAATTCAAGAGGACAAATTGGGGTAAATATTTGTTTATAGGAAGGGGTGTTAGGGATTGGAATAATTTACCAAGGGAGATGGTCAATAAATTTCCAATTTCTTTGCAATCATTTAAGAAAAGGCTACGAAAACAACAGTAAGGGTATCTGCCACCTGGGCGACTGTCCTAAATGAAGATCAGTAGTGACTGATTGATTGAAGGCTCGATGTCCAGATCTGATGGACAAATCACCATCAACAGAGTCATATGCACACACTTCATATGAGCACTGCAGAGAGATTTGGATTTTAACCCTGACAGTAACATCATATGTTTTTCTGACGTGTTGTGCAAATGAATGCCATCTACTCCTCTTAAGGAGGGGAGAGTTATCCTCTCCACCACCTCTATTCCTTGTTCATTCCATCTGGTAACTTTAATGTAACTTTAAATAATAGGCTTTGAGTGACACGTCTTCGAAACGTGTGGTGTAACTAAAGCGATATTTATAGACGTGTTACTGTCAGGGTTAATCCAGGCTTTTGGCATGCAATCTACTGAATTATGAATTTTATACCAGCACCTCTCCTAACCTGCTGGCCAACATCCTGATGGTGAAAATTTTTCCGACCAACGAGACTCAAACCACTGAAAGAAATTGAGTATTATTTTTTAAATATTTTTTATTGTATGCAGTCTCAGACATGTATGAAAAGCTGCACAACAATATTACAGTGAATATGCACTATTTCATGCTACTGTCTTTAGATGGTTCAAGGACTTTTCAGTTTAAAGCAAGGTAGCCTGATATTTATGCATCTGCTGTCACAGAAATCAGCATCAATACAGCTGCTGTAAAAGCTCATGAAAAACCAACAACAAAAAATTATCAGCAGAATATAAGCAGAATCTTAGAAATTTCAATTGGCAACATCTAAACAATTATGTACAATGATCTGCATACAACCCCGTGCCCCATAACTGTTGCCCCCTGAACAAAAGGCTGTTTACTGAGTGAGCTGGCCAAGTAGTTTCGGTCACATAGATATGAGCATGCATTCAGGAGATAGGGATTTCCAACCTCAGTGTCGGCAGCACTAAAATGGTTTTCTGTGGTTATCCATTTACACACCAGGTAAAATTCTGAGGCTGTACCTTAAATACAGCCAAGGTTGTCAGTGCAACGTCAAACCCATAGCAAAAAATAAAAAAATAAAGCAGTTTGAAAGGAAATATGTCATGAAGATGCTGCATCTCTTTGCTATGGAGGGGAAGCTTTTCTCGAATCACTTGTCACTGGTGACAAGTTGTCTGCATCATTATATCTCAGAAGGAAAACATGTCAGCATAGTATTGAAGTTGCCAGGTTTCCAAAACAACAAAACAGAGGGAAAAATTAATCTGTCTGTAGGTTAGATGGTGATTACTTCCTTAGACTAGAAGGGAATGATTTACCAGGATGAAGGAAATTGGAACACCTCTATTTTAGAATGAACAGTTCTACAAGAAGTACTAAAATACTTCATTGTAAGCACAGCCTTGTAGTGAAGGAAATGACCAGCATTCCTGTTACACTATCAACTAAAAAGTTCAAAACAATATTAATTTTTCACTTACTATCACTTGTATAGTGAGTTTAATATAAACAATATTCTTGAGCAAGATGAAGTTGAAAGCTTGTCTTTTGAAATGTCTGTTATGTGCAATACTTGTTCATGCCTGTTCTGTGAGACCATATGATCACAAACCTAAGACAATAGCAAGACAGCAACGGCACAGTACAAATTACAGTTTACAACAGAAAACTTCAATTTTTTTAAAAAAAGTAGTGCATAACATCTCTAACTATACTGACCAAACATCAGATTCTTGCAATTAATGAAGATATACCTGTAAATGGGTGTCTCTATGCCCAGTTTTCCCGTATGCAGAATTTTTCGTAAGATATCTACGGATATTTTTTAGAGTTTCCACTTCAGAGTCTGCTTCATCAGGGGTAATATCTTTGGGCTCAAAGTAAACCAGCTTGCACAATGTTCCACCAATGTCCATTCCGAACCACGGCATTGCTGAAAAATAACAATATTTTAAATAAGTTCACTGCAATTAATTGAAAGAACAAACTGAGGAAATTCATGCATGAAAGGTTAACTCACACGGCATGCCATCCATATCTCCAAATCCATTTTCGGCAACGTCACTAGGCATTCTGTTGGATCGATTTTTGTCCTTGCTAAAGTCTGCCATAGTGCGGCCTCTAAGACAGCTTTTACAGCTGTGGGGTCCCATCAAATCGACAGAACAAAGACTGGAGAAGGAAACGCTGGCCAGTAAACAGGCCTAAAACAAGTGGCAAGACAATCATAGCCAATTTTACTAACAATCATGCTTCTAATTTGCTATCTGTTTAATAAACATAACACAACAAGTATAATACAGAATCACACAATGAGGAAAATCTACAATGACAAGAGGGCTATTCAGAGAATAACTTACAAAATGTTAATAAAAACTGACGGGACCACTACATACAGCTTTCTGAAAACTTTCCAGATACTTCACCATAATAGGCCTACCACTCCACATAATGAAGGAGAAAATGATGATAGAATAACAGAAATATCGACCTTCAAGCACAAATAAGTTCTGCTTAAGAGAGGGTAGTCAAATACAGGACACATGATCCAATTTGTTCTAAAAATATTCTCATATTTTAAGACCCCTTAAAGAAATTTACAATACTACTTTTAATGAATGCAGTAAATTATGATCTTGTTTGTGTATTTTCTGTACCTTGTGTATGGAATAAAAATCGATATCTGAGGTCACGAGGGAAGGCATTACAATCTAGGTTAAATTAAATTAATTCTCGAATATCTCTATCAAGACTCGTCCTATCGATAAATGGTATATAGTAAAAGTTGTAGAAAATAACATTTCTGATCTTGCCCACAACACAAATTGATCCTACTATAAAAGGTAATGGAAATATTTATGATTTCAAATGTTTAATTTTATGCATCCTATAGTTCTTTGCGTTAATATTTACAAAGTATCCTTTATAAAAAGAAAGGAGGATTAGTAAATTCTGATCTTCCAAATCTCATATATTTTTATCATAGTAGAAAGGTCACCGGCCTCGGCACATGAATGTATTGTCTGTCCCAAAGTGGGTTGTGAACCAATGTCTGCATAACGTGTGATCTATTGGAGTTACCTTGTCCAGTGTAACAACCTCTTCTAAATATTGACAGGGAGGAGCAAGAGAGAGGTAATTTCTTTTTTTTTTTTTTTATCTTGCCAGTCATCAGGATCATATTCTGTTAACTACAGGAACTTGACACATTGGCCCAGCATAGTATTCATGCTACTGAACCGTGGTATGGAGGTGCTGATAAGAATAGGGAGTCTACACACTGAATGGAACACAGCAGAGCAGTCTTTTACTGTTGTCTGTTGCCAGGTCATTGCAGCAATGACTTGACATATAGGCTATAGATCCCAAGCATAGTGCTGTTCACTATGCTCCGCACGGCCTTACTTGTAAATTGACGTTTCGCAAAACAAATGAGCATCGCCTTTCCTCTGTTGCCAGCGCGCTACGACCGCAGTAAACAGCCCTTGTAAAGTGTAATACCGTATTCAGAAAAACGAATGAATATGAATTGAAAACAAATTCACAAAAAGTACACTTACTAACAACATCTGACATTAATAAGAGAATATATACTGATCTCAAGTCACTAGAACCCTCTAACAATATGAAAAACACACTAATTACTGAAGGAAAATGTGAAAGATCGCGAAGAGTACCAAATACCATACACGCTGAGCGAGATAGGTTAATCACGTGGCGAATGTAAATATTAGAGTTGGCAACTGGGTTTCGACATCGTGCTCTGCCGATATAAATCTATATGAATGGCAGATTGGGATTGGTTGGATGCCTATGCTTCAGCGCATAACCACCAGACAGAGCCAAAATCTGCCAAAACGTCAATTTAGAAGTAGAGCCATACGGAGTATAAAAGTGAGAATCTCTGTCGTTTTTTATTTGATCAAGCATTTCATTTGATAGCTTTGCTTTCAAACACAACATTTGCCTTGATTAACTGCTTTTCTCCATTTACCTGAACCACCTACATGGCCAGCCTGTCAAGATAGGTATGATAGTGAGTGTGAAATAAATGATAGATGATGACAAGAAGCTGACACAACATGTGTCTTACAGGAGAAGGAAAAGTAAAGAAGACCTCCTTTCTCTGTGTGTTTTAAAGATACAAGAAGTGATAGGCACTTCAAAGTTCTATAGACAGAACTGCAGAACTTAGGAACTGTCCACTTTGTTGCTCGTCAACTCCAAATAACTGTTCTTAATTTACTGCCAAATTTTAAATCACTCACGAATTTGATTCTACATTCTCACATATGAAAAATCTTCTAAGTAATGAACTGGATAACATTTCAGAGCTATTGGAATGTGAATTAACCGAAGTGCAATACTTATTATAAGTTAGATGGACAGACATAAATGATTTTTAAATGATTTAGATGCCACTGTCACTGGCAGAGAATGCCTAGTGATACAACTACAAAGTATTTCTGAAATGAAAGTTTAAAAAAAGAAACACAGCTAATGGTCTGCTGAATAAACTACGGGACATCTAATTCGTCATCACAACTTTTTCTGTATAGCTCCCTCTGTGGATCAGTGGTCCAACGTCAGCTTCCAGATCCCAAGATAGCGGGTTCAGTCATTACTGATCTGCACTTACGGCAGTTGCCCAGGTGGTGGATTCCCTATCTATTGCTTTTCTAGCCTTTTCTTAAATGATTACAAAGAATTTGGAAATTTATTGAACAACTCCATTGGTAAGTTATTCCAATCCCTAACTCCCCTTCCTACAAATGAATATTTGCCCCAATTTGTCCTCCTGAATTACAACTTTATCTTCATATTGTGAGCTTTCCTACTTTTAAAGACACCACTCAAACTTATTCGTCTACTAATGTCATTCCACACCATCTCTCTACTGAGAGCTCAAGGCTCATTCGGAACAAATATTTCAGACTCCTTGTGAGAATCAACATCTGAATCATCTGACGGCCAAGCAGGCATCAATTTTTGATAATGAGACAAAGTCTCTCATAGTGCATTGGCACTGCCGGTGGCTACAATTAGCTTATGCAGTGGCCTCCATGGTATGCACTAGCCAGCATCTTGGTAGGTGTGCTAGGTACCAACTGATGAGCCCAGCCTAGCACACGGGGGCGAAACGCTGGCAACCAGGAATGAGTTAGCTGGAAAATATATAATATCCAATAACGGACCATTTATATTGGTATTACATACCACTTAGTCAAGCAGCTCATCTTCTTTCTCCCTAGTCTTCCCAGCCCAAACATTGCAACATTTTTGTAATGCTAATCTTTTGTCAGAAATCACCTAGAACAAATTGAGCTGCTTTTCTTTGGATTTTTTTTTTCCAGTTCTTGAATCAAGTAATCCTGGTGAGGGTCCCATACACTGGAACCATGCTCTATTTGGGGTCTTGTATGCTGGGTATTTAGCCCAAAACGTGGTTTGATCCTCCACAGTTCCACCTACAGCTGTCACAGTTAGCCTAGGCGTCACTGAAGAGGCATACACAGGGGCGAAACGCTGGCAACCAGGAATGAGTTAGCTGGAAAATATATAATATCCAATAACGGACCATTTATATTGGTATTACATACCACTTAGTCAAGGAGCTCATCTTCTTTCTCCCTAGTCTTCCCAGCCCAAACATTGCAACATTTTTGTAACGCTAATCTTTTGTCAGAAATCACCTAGAACAAATTGAGCTGCTTTTCTTTGGATTTTTTTCCAGTTCTTGAATCAAGTAATCCTGGTGAGGGTCCCATACACTGGAACCATGCTCTATTTGGGGTCTTGTATGCTGGGTATTCAGCCCAAAACTTGGTTTGATCCTCCACAGTTCCACCAACAGCTGTCACAGTTAGCCTAGGCATCACTGAAGAGGCATACTAGGGAAATGAGGAGTGAGGTAGTTTCCCGCTGCTTTCCTCACCGAGCCAGAAGTTGCTATTACATATCAGTCTGTCAAGCCCACTGAAATGCATGCACTAACCGACCCTATGAGTGATATTTTCACACCATTCATAACAGGGACTGGCTGCAAAAAGAATGGTATTACTAGCATCGCTCATATCTCGGTCACTTTCATATTGTCAAAGCCAAGGATGAGACAGAGACAGGACAATGAAAGATGATGATGATGATGATGATGCTTGTTGTTTAAAGGGGTCTAACATTGAAGGTCACTGGCCCCTAATGGAACGAGATGGACGACATAATAGATAGTTAAAATTTTAAAATGTATCCACTGACTAGAGTTAAAAAAAATGGTGATGAAGAAATGAGTATGAGATTACAACAATCAGTGGATCTAATTCGCAATGCCTTATTTTCTAATAAAATAAGAGAAAATACAGGTAACAAAGGAATAAGGCATTGCCTGGAAGTACAGATATAGTGTATATATATAATTCACGTTACACGTTAAAATAACACATTAAAATATGCAACACAAACTAAAATGAAGTCAATGGGATAAAAGCGCAATTAACACAAAGACATTAGGACAAAGGACATCATTACACAAGATAAAAAAGATCACTATCCTTCATAAAATGGATGACGAGGTCTGCGGACTGCTCGTCATCTCGCAGGATAAGGGAGATTGTACTCAGGAGGTTAAGTCTACGGCGCAGATCGACCAGGTCCACAAACTCCGTAAGGATGTGTACCACGGTAAGATGATCGCCGCAAGTACACACCGAGGGGGTTCTCCTTTCAACAGATAGGAGTGAGTCAGGATACCGTGGCCGATCCAAAGACGACATAATACCACTGCTTCCCTCCGTGAAGCCCGAAGAGAAGTCCTCCATACCGTTGTTCCTTTTATTGCTCTCAGCTTATTTGGAAGTGGAATGGCCTGCCACTCCATCTCCCAATGGGACAAAACCAGATGTCTCAGCTGAGTGCGAATATTACTTGCTGGAACCTTGTAAGGCAATGAGGGCAGTGTAACTGCATCCTTGGCAGCCTGATCTGCTAATTCATTTCCCTCTACACCCATGTGGCTTCGGAGCCACATAAACGTGATTCTGGTGCCGGCATCCGAACACCCGGCCAGTAGGTCCTGGAACCGCTGCACCAGAGGGTTACGAGGGAAACAGGTATCAACAGACTGTAGCGAGCTCAAGGAATACTACACAGAAGAAAGTGTCGGCGCTCATCGGACAGTGCGTACCGCAGAGCTTCACAGATAGCACAGAGCTCTGCTGTGTACACACTACAGGTTTCCGGAAGAGCAAAAAGAAACCTATCATTGTCGACAACGAACGCACAGCCATCCTTCGTTTCTGTCCTTGAAGCATCCGTGTAAACGACGACTGAACCTGGATATCGGCCAACAATGGACAGGAAGAACCTCCGATAAATCGAAGGGTCCACGTTTTCCTTCAGGCCAGTGTGCAGATCCAGGATTATTTCAGGTCACTATACTACCCACGGAGGTACCCCACTTGGTTGTCTGACAAGGTAAGGAACCAAAGGTACTTGAAACGATCTGTGACTGCTATCCAAGCGTATTCCAACCGGTCGTGTTGCTCGAGGACAAGTAGCGTACAGTAGACAGTGTCCATTATTGAATACGCAAAGATAGCTTGGGTGAAGTTGCATCTGTCGCAAATTTGCAGCTTACGACAGACGGAGCTGCTGGCGCCTCAGGTGTAAAGGTGGCACACCAAATTCAGTCAGCAGGCTAGCTACAGGGCTTGTACGAAAAGCTCCCGTTGCCAACCTAACCCCGCTGTGGTGGATGCTGTTCAGCTTCACAAGGACGCTTGGTCTTGCTGAGCTATATGCTGCACTGCCATAGCCTAACCTGGATAAAATATGTGCCCTATAGAATCGTAGGAGCACCACGCGGCCAGCTCTCCAAGTAGTGCTGCTAAGAAATTTCAAGAGATTAAGCCTCTTGGTGCATTGCACTTTTAGCTCCCACGATAATTTACTATCGAAAAGGAGCCCAAGAAATCGGTAAGTGTCAACTATGGGAAGAGCACCATTTCCTAGATAAAGTTCAGGAGGAGGGTGAAGAGAACGTTGACGACAAAAGTGGACAAAAGTCTTTGCGGTGGAAAACCGAAAGCCATGCTCTAAGGTCCACTGCTCCACTCTCCTAACAGCTTGCTGTAATTGTCTCTCTGCGACTGCCATATTACGCGAACTAAAGTGCAGAGCAAAATCGTCAACATATAGCGACGGTTTTACTGCTGAACCAGCAGCAGCAACAGTACCGTTTACGGCAATCACGAACAGACTGACACTAAGAACCAATCCCTGTGGGATTCCATTTTCTTGAACGTGGTATTGCGAATATGTCCCCCTACTCGGATACGAAATAGAGAGAGGGACAAAAAATTTGCGATAAATACCGGCAAGTTACCTCAGAATCTCCACTGATGCGGGACTGAAAGGATACCATATCGCCATGTGGTGTCGTAGGCCTTCTCTAAGTCAAAGTAAACAGCTACCAAATGCTGTTTGCGGAGAAATGCATCCTGGATAGAGCTCTCCAGGCATACCAAGTGGTCAGTGGTCGATCGAGCAGCTCGAAAACAACACTGGTACTCGGACAAGAGTCCTTGTTTCTCCAGACACCACACAAGTCGGTGATTTACCATCCTCTCAAATAGCTTACACAGGCAATTTGTAAGACAAATAGGTCTGTAACTTTCTGCATACTTAGGATCTTTGTCAGGCTTGAGGACAGGAATGACTATGCCCTCTCGCCACTGAGACGGAAAATCACCCTCCATCCAGATTCGGTTGAACACACAAAGGAGATATAGAAGACTGTCCTTACTAAGTTGTTTCAACATCTGGTTATAGATATTGTCTGGTCCAGAACACGTGTCCTTGCAAAGCGCTAAGGCGCTGCGGAGTTGCCACTCCGTAAAGGGCACGTTATAGTCCTCTGAAGCTTGAGTGGCAAAACTGAAGTGATGACGTTCTGCCTCCCGCTTCGGAGCGAGGAAATCACGATGCTAATTCCCGGAGCCGGACACATCCGCGAAATGGCTAGCTAGATGGTTAGTAATCGAGAGTGGTTCAGTGACAATAATGTCTGCAATGGAAATTCCCGGTACACAAGATGATCCTTGGATACCCGAAATATGTCGAAGTTTAGTCCACACTTGAGATGATGAAGTTTGTGACGTCATAGATGACATATATCTCTCTCTCACAAAGCTTTCTTACTTTGGCAAATAATAACTCGCGCCTTAGCGCGGAGTTGTTTAAATGTTACCAAGTTGGCCAAAGTAGGCTGTCTACGATAACATTTGTGAGCGCGACGGTGTTCTTTGATAGCTGCTGCTATTTCTTTGTTCCACTAAGGAATGAGTTTTCGGCGAGGAGTCCCTGAGAAGGATGGAATGGATTCTTCAGCAGCAGCAAGAATAACTCGTGTGATGTAAGTTATTTCCTCGCCAACGGTCCGCCTGATATCGTCGTCAAAGACAGCTAGTGACGTGTACTTTGGCCAATCAGCATGTTTAAGAATCCATCAAGGGGGAGCCTCGATGGATTTTTGTTTCAACAAAGTAAGGATGATGGGAAAATGGTCACTGTCACAGAGATCATCGTGTGTATTCCACCGAAACAGCGGAACCAACGTTCGGCTGCATAGACTTAAGTCTATGCGAGAATATGTGATGTAACGTACACTAAAGTGAGTTGGTTCCCCTGTGTTCAAAATACATAAGATCAGCGACATCATTTATGTTAAGAGGCTGGCCTGGTGGAAAATAAATGTTACACACTGTTGCTATGACATTGCTTCCAGTGGGGTCCTTAGAGGAACCTGTTCGCTATAGGTATCAGAACAGACAAAAATACTCACGCCAGCAGATGCCCAGTGGGCATAATATCGTTCTGTCGAGTATAGTCTGAAATCTTGATTTTTTTTTTTTTGCTAGGGGCTTTACGTCGCACCGACACAGATAGGTCTTATGGCGACGATGGGATAGGAAAGGCCTAGGAGTTGGAAGGAAGCGGCCGTGGCCTTAATTAAGGTACAGCCCCAACATTTGCCTGGTGTGAAAATGGGAAACCACGGAAAACCATCTTCAGGGCTGCCGATAGTGGGATTCGAACCTACTATCCCCCGGATGCAAGCTCACAGCCGCGTGCCTCTACGCGAAATCTTGATTTATCAGTTTCATTTTCCGTATTGACCGTTATCGTAAGTTATAGACGAGAAAGGTTCCACCTTATCAATACAAATTGATTTATACAAATATTTACAGTACCAGTTTCGACTCTTTACATGTCATCCTCAGCTGTACACCGTTACCTTCACATAAATCAAATTAGTTGATTTGCCTTGTCCATAATAATAGTCATAATGATAGGATATATCTTACTTCTAATTGAGCATACTTCAGGGCAAATTCGACAATGTACAATCTAAAATGTGTAGGTGAATCTTTTAGGCCTAAAATCATGTAAATGGGCTGTTATTAAAAGTACAATTACATAAACACTTTTTTTCTAAATATATGTGATACATGTAAAATGTTGTCTTAAAATATACAGTTCAAGTAAAATCCGTTATAATAAATAAATAGGAAACATTTTGTTGGAATAAGTTTTCGTCTTGCGTACGTTGATTTTCTTCAATATGATGTGAAAATCGTATAAATGGACAATTATTAAAAGTACAGTTACATAAACACTCTTAAAAATATATATAGTACATACAGAATGTCATCTTAAAATGTGCAGATTCATGTAAGATCCGTTACAATAAATAGGAAACAATTTTTTTGAGTAAGTTTCCGGTCTTGCATTCGTTGATTTTCTTCAATATGATATGGAGAATGTCTATGCTTTTTTATAAGTGGTGTTCTTCTTTCTGCTGTATATTATCCTTATTCATTAGTTTATGGTTGACTTATCAATCATTAATAACAAGTCTGATGTATTGTCTGAGGTAGATGTGTGCAGCTGTGGTTGAATATGGCTGGAGTATTGAATGTAATTTCTTTTCTGTGAGTGTCAAATGCAGGAAGGTGGGTCTTCTCCGGTCTATAAATGCCGATGTGTGTGATTGCTATTGTGGTTGTGATGCGCTAGCTTTGGCTGCCTGGCGTGCACCTATCATTATGACTATTATTACGGACAAGACAAATCAACTAATTTGATTTATGCGAAGGTAACGGTGTACAGCTGAGGATGACTACATGTAAAGAGTCGAAACCGGTACTGTAGATATTTGTATACATAAATTTGTATTGATAAGGTGGAAACTTTCTCGTCTATAACTTATAGTCTGAAATTTCTCAAGACCATATGATGACCTGGTCTGAAGTTTGTCTACTGAATAGAGACTATACTCGCTGCGTACTCACTAATGAGCTGACGTAGATCAGCAAGATGCTTGTCATAACCGTTACAATTCCACTGTAACAGTGCCATAGTGTGGACTATAAAAGGAGTGTTATGTTATGAGCGACAAGATGCTTGTAAGCCTAAACACTATCAACATCTACATCCGTAGATGTAGATGACAGCGTGAGCGTCCATCCCGTCATCGAGAGATGGCGGGGATGACGCCCAGAACTTTGATGCCTTTCAGGGGCGGGATGTTCCCCTACGAGGGAAGTGTGCAGGTTTTGGAGCAGGAGTACTTGCTGGCGCAGACTCATACCCTCCAGATAGAGCGCATAATTTCTCTTTTGCAGGAGAAGTACGGGAGCGCCCGGTACAGGCGTTCTTTTTCGCCGCCTTCTTTTCTAGTTTAGACGGGCTGGGAGATTATTTCCTAGCCCTGGTCGATGATGCCGCCTCCGCCGGCTGGGGCATGGCTTTTGCCAACCTCTTAGGGGGGAGAGACTTACCCTTCCCCCCTTGCTGTGCCGGCTTAGAACTACCAGCTGGCACAGACTTCTGGTTGGTCGGGTGGTACCCCCTTCGAGCTTTTACTCTTTGCGACGTTGCTCTGAAGAGCAACAGTCGCCTTGGCGCAGCAATCATCATGGGTAACGATGTTGTGAAAGACGAACCTGGGAGACTCTGAGCTATCCTAAAATAGTCGAGTGTACGGGCAGGTGTATTCGTGGAATTAAAACTTATAGCGCGCTTCCTGGTAGGAAAGACCATCCAGGGTCTTGATCTCCTGGATCTCCTTCTCACTCAGATACGTCGGACAGTTTCGATCCCAAGGAGAATGAGAACCAGAGCAGTTAGTGCACTTGTACAGAGTTGAACACTCCTCCGCGCCGTGAGTTATTCGTCCACATGTACTACATACAGACGGATTCGAACGAGATACCATATGTCCGAATCACTGCCATTGATAGCATCGCACACGAGGCGGGATGTACGGCCTCACATCGCAATGATAAGTTGTTACCTTGACTTTCTCTGGTAACACTGACAACTTGAAAGAGACAATGAAGGCACCAGTGGCAACGTCTTCACCGTTCACCATGCGCTGGGCGTGTGTCACGCCACAGTTCTTCACGTCTTCCATCAACTCGTCGTCAGTGTTCAAAATAAGGTCGCAGTGAAAGATGACTCCCCGAACCAGATTCAAGGATTTGTGCTCCTCCACTTTGATGGTGATTTTGCCAAAGTGGTCGCACTTAAGCAACTGATCAGCTTGCAGTGTTGTAGGAGTCTTCAAAAGCAAACTACCGTTGCACATTTTCTTGAGATCCTCATGTTCGCCATAGGCGCCTTCAATGGTGTCTACTAAAAAGGATCGACTTTACCAGCTTGAAATCATGCTCATCGGTTCTGGTAGTGACCAGAAACCTAGGGAAGCTGGATTCCATTCTTTCACACTATTCATGTTCCCAGGAAGTTGAACCTCCGAGGGAAGCAAAAGCTGAAGACTTCTGTGGCTGACCACCTTGGGTTGGGCGACTTCATTTCGAAGCCATGTCTGAAATCATCCTCCCTGAATGCCACTCACTCCAATCAGGGGTCTCTGTAGCGGAACCAAGCAGCCAAGGCAATACCCACCTGGTCATAGCCGGTACTGCCTGGGGTCCGATGTTGGACGACATCTAATACAGGATGACTGAGGCAATGAGCACTAGGACTCTCTTTCACCAGTCACACGCAATAGCATGTACCCCATAGTGTGTACAGAGCACTAAATATAGCGGAAAAAAGAATAAATATTTACAGTAATAATAATATGTCCTTCTGGCATTCGGCTGTGCGGGGACCTGTGTTGTCAGGTGGATACTACTGCCAGGATACATGGCGCTCCCACCCGCAAGATTCCTGGGTGGTCAAATGCGGGCTTTTGGGCGTAACCGCACACGTAAGAGGCCCATCTCCGAGCAGCACGCACATCAAAAATTTTGAAATGGTCTACAACTAATCCTTAAAAAAGATATATTAAAAAATTTTTTTTTTGAAAAATAAATAAAGAGGGGACCATGGCCACATGACCCTTTTAGTCTCCTTTTACGACAAGCAGGGATTACCTGTGAATGTATTCAGCCCCTCCCATCCACGGGAGGTCCAACACATTATATCAAACTGAAATCCATGCCCGCGCCTAGGCCTCCCCTTTTAGTCGCCTCTTACGACAGGCAGGGGATACCGCGGGTGTATTCTACATGTGCACCCGCAGGGGTTCAGGGCAATGAAAGTAACAAATTTATTCTAGTCCATACCAGAAGACATAGTGCACGCTAAACACTACATCTCACCAGCAAAGGTATTTGGGGTCTTACAAGACCTACATCCTTACTACAACCCCTAAATACCTTCATAATCTGTACCCTTTATTTACAATCCCATTTATGTGATTATCCCAATGAAGATCTTTCCTCATATTAACACCTCAATACAGACAATGATCCCCAAAAGGAACTTCACCCCATCAATGCAGTAATTAAAACTGAGGGGACTTTTCCTATTTGTGAAATTCATAACCTGACTTTTAACCCCGTTTATCACCATACCATAGCCTAATGTCCATTCCACAACATTATCAAAGTCATTTTGCAGTTCCTCACAATCTTGTAACTTATTTATTACTTTATAGAGAATAACATCATCTGCAAAAAAACCTTATCTCTGATTCCACTTCTTTACACATATCATTGATATATATATAAGAAAACATAAAGGTCCAATAATACTGCCTTGAGGAATTCCCCTCTTAATAATTACAGGGACAGATAAAGCTTTGCCTACTCTAATTCTCTGAGATCTATTTTCTAGAAATATAGCCACCCATTCAGTCACTCTTTTGTCTAGTCCACCTACTGGAACTTGACACATTGGCCCGGCGTGGTATTCGTGCTACTAATCCGTGGTATGGAGGTGCTGATTGGAATAGGGAGTCTACACAGTGAATGGCACACAACAGAGCAGTCCTTCAATAAATAAAACATACCACTTTATTTATGCACTCCTACAGTACAATGCATTTAAGGTTTATTTTCCTTTATACATAAGCACAGGAAAATGAACACAACAAACATTGTTCTGATGGACTGCATATCCATGTGTGGTTGGGAGGCGTGACCAGTCTTAAGGAGTATAATAGGTCAGAAGAGCATTGTGTGATAAGATGTATTGCTCGCGCACCGACAATATTATTTATACAGTACTTCAAGGTGCAAGTACTGTCTACGAGATAACCATACACTGTCATGGTTACACTTCATCCATCATTATCTACCAGCTTCAATGCAGACTGTGCTCCCTGCTTTCTATTCTGGATTAATTACCAACACTCTAGCCAAATGAACATAAGGCCAATGCAATACTGGCCATCCAGTAAATAAGTTTCCCTATTCTTCTCTCTGCAAACCATGTTTTAAAATTATTGGTACTGTAGGGAATGACTGTAGGCAACACATGGATGCGGAAGAAAAACAGCAGGAAAATTAAACCGTAGGGTTGGGGTGAGAAAAGAGTAAAGTTAGTCATTGATTACTTTCTGATGCAAAGACAAATCACAGATACTTGAAGGATATAACAGCTTTACCAGAAGAAGCACTCGATGGAGATTATAGAGTAGTGACAGCAAAAATGAGAGTGGGAAAAATGGAAAAATTAAAGGAAGATAAGAGGTAGCAAAATAAAAGTGTGGAAATTAAAAAGACAAGAATGTAGGCTACAGGAAGAATTTCTGGAGAGACTGAAACAAAAAATTACAGTAAAGGAAACGAGGAACATGAACGGTCCAACTTAAAAAGGGTATTTGTAAGTGGGATAGAGTGTGCCTGTGGTAGAACATCAATGAAATTGAAAGAAAAGGAAACGCCGTGGTGGAATGAGAGGATGAGAAGCAGTGAAAGTAAAGAAGAAAGTATGGTAAGAATGGAATAGATTAAAAAAAAGAAGAAATCAAAAGTACCGTATAATCCTGAATACCACCCGTACTTTTTTCCCCCAAAATATTGGTTCTAAATCTCGGGTGCGGATCGCATTCAAGCCGTTCATTCTCATAAATATTTACTATGTTTACATGGAGTATTGAAATAGATTTGAATACGGTTACTATACTCAATAAACCACATGTAAACGGGCTTTCAGGTCTTATTGTGTTTTAGTTGCGTTCTAGAAAACAAGATTGATTTTTTCTCAGTACGGTTACAGTGGCATGTAAACGCAAAATGTAAGGTAATGAAATACGGTAAATCAAAGAATATGAGTAAATATGCGGTCAATATGAAAGCCGCTGCTCCAGATGCTAGAAGTCATTTGCTTCACAAGTGTTGCTGGCATGCTGGGTGCGCAAATAGCTGATCTCGCGGGATATCGTACTTAGCAAGAGTCGAGACTGTTGGTTATGGAAGTCTACCTCGCTCACATTCGAGTTCCGTATCTGTCCCGTGAAAGTTCTGTCTTGATAGTAAGCGATTGATTCAAAACAACGTCTGCGGTCACTTACTGTGCGTGAGAAACTTAACAGTCCAGTGGTCGCGTGGATCACAATTGTGATCCGTACTTTATTTGTGATATAAGGCTATTCTATGCTATTTATTCAATGAATATGATTATGCATTGTGAAAAGAACTTTATTTTCTGTACAATAAAATATAATTATGTATGCATTTGTAAGAAATACCCGAAAAATTACCAGACATTGTGATTTGTCTTCCTCCATAATGTTTTTGAGGTGCCTCACCGTCTGGTTCATTCAATCATCGATTTATATTCTCATAGTCATCCATTTTGTACTTATATACCAATAATTAATATAAACTCATAAAACGGAGTACATATATGCACATGAACTGAGATTAGACACCGTAATAAGAAAACAAACAAATTCAAAAGAAGTCACGCTAGTGGTTGCACGGATTACAGTTGTGATCCATAAGAATAAACTGCTTTATAACGCAACAACCATCAGTCAAGGTTAGCAGACTACTGCGTTATCAGAGAGGGGATGGGGTGCGAAGAAGGTACACAGATGCTCAAGGTCAACAGTTATAAAAAAAAAAAAAAAACAGGAGTGAAAAAATCTATACGGCTGGATCACCATTGTGATCCGCGCGACCACTGGAGTGTTGAAGTTGTAAGCGAAGCTGAAATATACAGAAATTGTGCCGTTGGTAGAAAGTACGATATTGATGAATTGTGTATTCGTGATTGTCGGTAGAAGGAAAATCTTCTAAAAAGTAACGGCTATCGCAGAGCGTTCCGCGGGTGGAGTGCAGTGTTTCCGGAAATTGAACGGCTGCACAAATCTGTGATAGAAAAACGTGAGTTAGGATATGGTGTTTCTAGTGAAATGTGTCAACTGAAAGCACTAGAGATCTCAAAACACAGGGTTTTACTGCAAGCTGCGGATGGATCCGAAACTTTTATCGGAGAAAGGGATTGTGCATTTGGAGACGTACGTCTATTTCACAATGTCTCCCTGGGGCGTATGAAGAAAAATGAATGGCCTTTCAGCGTCACATTATTCGAGGAAGCAAAATTCTTATTTGCTTTCGCAAATTGGGAATGCTGACCAGACACCTGTCTATGTGAAATGCCGTTGGAAAATACAGTGGATACGAAGTGTAACCATCAGAACAGGTGGTAACGAAAAGCAACGATGCACCAAACTCCCTCCATATGTGGTTCTGAAAAGGAAAACACTTCCGAAAGTAAAATTGCCGTCCGGTGTTATTGTTAGAACACGAGTCCAGCTGGATGGACAATGTGTTAGTCGAGGACTGAGTGAAGTAAATTCATTCTTGAATAAAATTACTGTGTCCACCTATTCAATACAATTATATTTTGTAATGATTAAATTCTACATGAAATATAAACACTAGTTAGGGACATGTTTCGCCCTAGTTTTGGGCATCTTCAGCCTAATACTAATCTTAAGGTCAAGTCTTAAATCTATTGACATTGGAACTTAATACTAAACTTAAATTAATATCAAATACTAAATACAACGGTCTTATGCTTATTACATATTTACATAGTTTACAATATTTACATTAACTATATGCCAGATTTTGTGAACGAGGAAGCACTAAAATAATTATTTTGCAATGACTAGAAGACGTTTGAGACATCTGGATGAAAGTTTATGCAAATTTGAACGTATTGGCTACAGATTGATCACATCATGAATATGTATATAACTAAATGCCAGAATTTGTGAACATGGAAGCAATAAAATATTTTAATTATAAGACTAGAAAACGTCTGCGACGTCTGGATGAAAGTTTATGCAAATGGACAGTTGGAGATACTCCAATTCACGCTGTGATCAATCTCTAGCCAATACGTACACATTTGCATAAACTTTCATCCAGACGTCGCAAACGTTTTCTAGTCATTGTATAATTAAAATATTTTATTGCTTCCTTGTTCACAAATTCTGGCATTTAATTATGTACATATTCACGCTGTGATCAATCTCTAGCCAATACGTACAAATTTGCATAAACTTTCATCCAGACGTCTCAAACGTCTTCTAGTCATTGTAAAATAATTATTTTAGTGCTTCCTTGTTCACAAATTTTCGCATTTAGTTAATGTAAATATTGTAAACTATGTAAATATGTAATAAGCATAAGACCGTTGTATTTAGTATTTGATATTAATTTAAGTTTAGTATTAAGTTCCAATGTCAATAGATTTAAGACTTGACCGTAAGATTAGTATTAGGCTGAAGATGCCCAAAACTAGGGCGAAACATGTCCCTAACTAGTGTTTATATTTCATGTAGAATTTAATCACTACAAAATATAATTGTTTTGAATGGGTGGACACAGTAATTTTATTCAAGAAAGAATTTACTTATTGTATCTTCAATACGGAACAAAATGAGATTAGTTACTTGTGACTGAGTGAAGTGCGTTCGGCAACGTCGCCCGGGAGCTTTGTTACTGAAACGAAACATGCTTGTGTTGGACAGTTACCGAGGACATACAACTGACGCCGTAAAAGATATGATGAGGAAAGGAAAAACCGATCTTGCGATAATTCCCGGAGGACCTCACTTCTATTCTATTATCACGCGTTAACACCAACCGGACGAGTGAAGAGGCCTGAAGTGGGACTAATAAGCAGCTGGATCAAGCCCGCATGGGTACGCATTCCCAACAATCTAGTGTCCAAAAGCTTTAAGAAATGTGAAATTTCAAATTCAAGGGATGGTAGTGAAGATGACTATTTGTGGAAAGATGCCAGCGACGAAAGTTCCTATGGTAAAACTTCACATGACGACGGTGAATTGTGAATGATATGAGTATTGGACCGATTTTATTTACGATGTTTATGATGATTTTATTAACTGATAGCTGTTTGAATTTATATTTGTGGTATATTTGAAGAAAATTAAATAGGCATGTAAGTTATTTTATTTTTTTCCATATTTTGCCGTCTCAAATTTAGGGTGCGGGTCTTATTCGGTGGCGGGTGGTATTTGGGATTATACGGTATCTCGATAATAAAAGGAAATAAAAGAAACTGGTAAGAAAAGTTGGAAAGAATTTACACAAAAGATGGACAAATGGAGCTGGCACTAAAAGAATGCTGTATGGAATTATATGAAGTAATAGGAAAGAAAGAGTTTATACAAAGCTGATGAAAGAGGAAGGTGGAGAGTTGATAAGCCAGAAGAAATAAAGAGGAGATAGAAGTAATACGGTGTGATGACAACAGTACTGCAGAAGATGATTTATAACAATGTCAGAGGTGGAGTTAGCAGTCTGTAAAATGCAAATGGGGAAAGCACCACGGGTGGGTGAAATTAGTGTGGAAATAATAAAGGCTGCTGAACCTGTTGGACGACAATGAGTGTACAGATTGTTAAAATGCATATGGAAACAGAAACATGTGCCAGAAGGCTGGATGCAGGGAATAATACCAATCTTAAAGAAGGGAGAAAAAAGTGTGTGAAAACTGTAGAGGAGTACTGGAAAGGACATTATAGACAGGAGAATGAGAAGAAAGGTGGAAGGAGAGTTACAAGAGGAACAGTATGGCTCTACAAGTGGAAGATCTATAGTGGGCCCAATATTCAGCATGAGGCAATTAATGGAAAAGAATTGGGAATGTGGAAGGGCTCCGGTCATTACATTCATAGATCTAACAAAGGCATACAATAGTGTTCCCATGGAGAAAGTTTGGAAAACCATGGTCAAAGAGAGACTGGGTACACAAACTGTAGAAATGGTTCAAGCAATGCACAACGTCAACAGTGTAAAAACGCCGGTTGGAAATACGGAATGGTTTAGAAACAAAACTGGACTAAGACAGGAGAATGTCCTGTCACCTCTTTGGTTTCTAATGGTTATGGATGAAATTGTAAAGGAGACAAAGGAAGCATACAGGAATAGGGAGATGAAGTTATAACTATTTGCAGACTAGATTGTAGTCTGGGGAATAAACAGCAAAGAGGTACTGTACAGGAACAACTTGATGTACTGAACGAGAAAATTGAAAAGTATGGTATGAAAATCAGCAAAGAGTTCATGGTAATATCAAGACGAGAAAGACAATGGAAAGTCATTATGAAAACTGGTGGTCAAAGCCTTAAAATTATGGACGGTTTCAAATAACTAGGAAGTGAATTAATGCAGAATGCAAGGCTAGACACAGAGATTAGCAAAAGGGTGCTACAGGGCAATGCATTCTACCAGAGTGTAAGAATAAGGAATAAGGAAGTACCAAGGAAGTGTAAAGACATCATGTACAAAATGTATTATGCACCCATATTAACTTACGCAGCCAATACCTGGGCACTTTTTTTTTTTTGCTAGCGGCTTTACGTCGCACCGACACAGATAGGTTTTATGGTGACGATGGGATAGGAAAGGTCTAGAAGTTGGAAGGAAGCCGTCGTGGCCATAATTAAGGCACAGCCCCAACATTTGCCTGGTGTGAAAATGGGAAACCACAGAAAACCATCTTCAGGGCTGCCGACAGTGGGATTCGAACCCACTATCTCCCGGATGCAAGCTCACAGCTGCGTGTCCTAATACCTGGACAATGATAAGTATGGATGAGACTAGAATTCAAGCCAGCGAAATGATAAACCTAAGAAGTATGATAGGAAAGACCAGGAAAGAGAGTGAGAAATGAAGATGTTATAAAGGAAGTCTGAATAGAAAATCTAAATGAGAGAACTGTTAAGAATAAACTAAGATGGTTTGGACATGTAAAGAGGGTGGATGAGAAAGGAATACTAAACTAGAGGATGAAGTTTGAGGGAAAGAGAGGGAGATCTAGAACAAGGTGGATCGATTCAATAAAGGGTGCAAGAAGAAACCTGGACTGGGACACAATGATGGAAGAGGAATGGTGGAAAGAGAGAGGAAGGTGGACAAGTTCCACCCGGCAGAAGCTGGATAAGGGAAAAGGAGGAAGAGGGGAAGGAGGTTTATACTTCAATGTATATGTACCGCCTGTGACATAATGAGTTATTTGTTTTGCACCTTTTTTCATTTTATCTCTCTTATTTTATTTAGCCTACTGATGTTTTTAATTCAACCTAACTCTGAAAAAAAAAAAAAAAAAAAAAAGTTGAAAACTAAATGAATGAAATTTGTTATTATTGATTACCGAATATCAAAATATCTCAAAGAATTCTTAATCTTTGTATGACCTGAAAATATACCACTCTGCGGGCAAATGCAGTGAAGGATGATCTGCCTGGTGTCTCTGAGACACTGGTTCAAGAAAGAAGTAAGTTCAAGACCTAGATACACAGGTTAAAGCATCTTCTGGAGAGGCCAAAAGTCCGGGATTTCCTTCTGCGAGCATTTATTTTTTCTTCTTGTGCTAGCTGTTTTATATCACATTAGCCCTGATAAGTTTTAGGTGATGATGGGATGAGAGAAGGCTATAGCAGGCGAGATAGAGGCTGCGACCTTAAGTAAGGTATAGCCCTGGTATTTATCTGATTGGAAATGGGGAACCACAGAAAATTATCTTCAAGACTGTCAATAGTACAGACTGAACAAATCTCCCGAATGGAAGCGTACAACTACACAATCTATATCGCATACCTAATTTGCTCTGTTTTTACTAGCAGTTTTAAATGTTGTACGTCAACAATGATTTCTGGTGAAATTGGAACTGAAAGGACCAGAACTAGGAAGATGGTAGCTATGGATTAATTAAGTTCAAACATCATTTGTCAGATGTGAAAATGAGGAACCATAGAAAACCATCTTCACAGGAGCTGAAAGTGGGATTGGTAATCAATATCTCTAACCATGGTGCATCTAACTAACTCATTTTGTATCAGGATTTTTTTTTTTTTTTTGCTATTGGCTTTACGTCACACTAACACAGATAGGTCTTATGGTGACGATGGGACAGGAAAGGGCTAGGACTGGGAAGGAAGCGGCCATGGCCTTAATTAAGGTACAGCCCCAGCACTTGCCTGGAGTGAAAATAGGAAACCACGGAAAACCATCTTCAGGGCTGCCAACAGTGGGGTTCGACCCACTATCTCCCGAATACTGGCCACGCTTAAGTGACTGCAGCTATCGAGCTCGGTATCAGGATTTTATGCTACTGATACAACTAAGATGAAGAGGAACCCTTTTTCAATGAAACAAAAAGTGAGTAAAAAATATGAGATAATGAAGGCTGTTGACAAGAGCAAGTGACAGTAAAATACTAGTATCAAAAGAATTGGAGCATGATTGTTTAAACATATGTTTATGTTTCTTTTACATCAATGTGAATGAAATGTATTATTTATGTCCCACTAATTTGACAGTTTTTGGAGATGCCAAGGTGCTGGAATGTTGTCCAGCAAGAGTTCTTTTATGTGCCAAAAAAGTCTGACTCGAGGCTGTCGTATTTGAGCTCCTTCAAATACCACTGGAGTAAGCCAGGATCGAAGCCACCAACTTCAGGTCAGAAGGCCAGCGCTCAATTGTCTGAGCTACTGTACTGTTCAATCTTAAGCAACCTGAACAACCTGCAGATTATGTCATCACACACACAAAAAATTATTTAAAGTGGCAGAAAAATGAGTTATTCCATTCTTTTCCATCTTTTATCGGAACAAATAAAAATTTAATAATGACAATTAGTCTTGATGTAAGACATGTGACACGGTTTTATGTGGAAAACAAACTCTGGGACACCATGCTTCATTCAGAGAAAGATCCCACCTACTTAGACTTGATTCCAGTCATGAATACTTTGTAAGGAATCAGAATGGACTCACTGAACTATTGCCCCAGCTAAGATTCAATGCTTCTCTCAATGGACTATCAGCAGCCCACAGCTTAATAATTTCTGTTAACAAATTTACAGAGACACAGGGGTGGTTATTCCATGGAATTATTTTAAATTTTGTGTTGTTTTATATACTGTAATGTATAATTAACTTTATGTTAAGGTGACAGTGATGCATGGGCAGTTAGAGAGTTGCAAACATACGTCTGTCTCCACGAGCTACACAAGGGGATGTGTTATCAAAGCCGTTCGTCAGGCAAGTGGCTTGCCAGACTCGACCATGGCTTCACTCTGCTCCCTTCGTAATTATTTGCTTGGGTTCAGGTCTCCACCCTAGGAGAATGCATCTGACTACTCATTACGTTCGAGAGTATTTGTATGTGATAAAACTTGTGAGAAAAAGGTTTAATTGTGCTTGTGTTTTCAACTGAAGTGAAATATCGTACAGCAAGTTGTACCATTTAATTTAATTTGTGTTATTTGTGAAAATTACACCAAATTTACGTTCACACATATGAACTAAAGGAACTACTTCCATTCTGCCGACTTATAAAAGGGAATGCATTGACTGTGCTCATCCCCCACTTCGAGTCACTAAAGCACAGAAACTGTCAGCGCGAGTGAGGAGAGTGGAGGGGTGTGGATGCGTATTAGAATCTCTCTTAATCCACGGCGTGAGTTTGAGGTATTTTCAAGAGAAAAGCAATATAATTTACGGCGGCAGACCAATGCCTGATTTATTGGATGTAAAAACTAAAACGAAACGTTGTGTTTGACACTTTATGTTGGCCTAGCGTTCTATTTTCAAATGAAAAGGGGGTGTGGAACAGTATAGGCTTTGATGACATGAATATCTTGCTTAAAGCATCCCAGTGTCATCAGCAATCACAAACACATATCTGAGCTGAAATTCTGTTAACTTTCAGAACGACCAGAATTGATCTGCAACTCGACCAACAGCATAAACTGGAGACAATAAAACACAACGAGTTGGTAAAACAGAATAGAAAGGTGATCGAATGACTGACTGATGTTGTAAAATATCTTGCAAGACAAGAACTTCCTTTCAGAATGCATGCAGAAGATAAAAGTTCCTTAAATTGTGGAAATTACATAGAACTCATAACGCTGCTGAGCAAGTATGACGACATACTGGCAAATCATTTGAAGAAAGCAACAGTGTTCACAGGTCTTTCACATCAAATACAGAATGATTTAATCGACTGAGTAGTCAGTGTGTTATTGACCGAAATAAAGAAAGAAATATCACAGTCACCATTCGTGGCGATTATTATTGATGAAACTATTGATATTTGTGCCCATTCCCAACTTTCAACTGTTGTTAGGTACATGCCTGCTGATGGAGAAGTACAAGAGCGATTTCTTGGATTTATCGACGTAAGCGCCGATCGCAGTGCTCCTGTTCTTGCAGATCACATGTTTGACATAATGGAAGAGTTTAACTGTGGTTCTAAACTAGTTGCTCAATGTTATGGTAGAGCCACAGTGATGTCAGGAGACCTCAGTAGTTTACAGAAAAGAGTGAAAGACAAATATCCCGATGCTATATTCATATATTGTTTTGCTCACAGACAACTTCTTATATAAAGGAATGTAAAATATTCTTCATGACTCTGAGTAGCTTGGCCTCTTTCTTTTCTAATTCGAAGAAGAGAACTGCCGCATTTGTTAAAGAAGTCAAGAGACGATCTCCTAAATTGTGTCCAACACGATGAAATTACAAAGGAAGACTTGTTGAAACAGTTTGTGAACAAAAAGAAGAATTAGTTCAGTTGTTTGAGAATACCCTTGATAATCCAGAGCATTGGGACAGTCAAACGTATCACGAAGCTCAAGGTTTTAACAGTGTTCTCTCAGAATTCCAGTTCAATTTAATTTTTTTGGTTTTCAGTGAGATATTTTGCTTAACCGATCCTCTCTTTGAAATTCTTCAAACGAAAGCACTGGATGTAAATTTCTGTATTGCCAAAGTACAGGAAACAAAAAATATCACTCAAGGAAAAAGAAATGAATTTGAAAGAGTATGGAACAAATGTCAAGAGAGCTACAAGCTGCCAAGAAGAGGCAATGCCAAATGAAACCTGCGACATAAATACACACTACCGTTGCATATATTGCGAGATATATGACAATATATATACCCAACTAGAAGTTTGGTTCCAAGCACTCGAGAAATTAACATTTTTACAGTTAGTTGATCAAAAGAACACGAAGAAAAGGTTTCCTGAAGCAGCATTCTGTTCTTTGAAACAAAGTTACAGTCGGCATTTTGACTATGCCCGTCTCAGAAGCGAGCTCAGCATAGCTTATTACTCCAATGAGTATCTTACGATGGGATTTCTAAAACTTTTGTTTTAATTAAAAAGTAGTGGATTGTCATCTCTGCCTTTTCTGAACTGTTTAAGTTATGTGCATTGATTTCAACTATCCCTGTGCTAGTGCCGAACATTCATTTTCAGCACTTCGGAGAATCCATACCTACTGCAGAAACACACAGGGACAATAAAGACTCTTGAACTTGCCTCTACTCTCGATTGAGAAGATGTTACTAAAACTGAAGTCATCAAAGAATGAAGAATTCTACAGCCTTGGCATAGAAAAATTTGTCAAGAAGGAGAGGCGGATGGAATTAACATTCAAATAGCACAAGACAATGTGAGTTGTTATATTTATTTTACTGTATATATCTTCTTATGATATAGATGTTGATTCCCATAGGGAATCTGAACTATCTGTCCCAAATGCGTAAATTTATAATACCAATATAAATGGTCCGTTATTGGACATTATAAATTTTCCAGCTAATTCATTCCTGGCTGCCAACGTTTCGCTCTCGTGTGCTAGGTTGGGCTCATCAGTTGGTACCTAGCACACCTACCAAGACGCTGGTTAGTGCACACCGTGGAGGCCAATACGGAGGCTACCTAGCACACGAGGGTGAAACGCTGACAACCAGGAATGAGTTGGCTGGAAAATTTATAATGTCCAATAACGGACCATTTATATTGGTATTATAAATTTACTCATTCGGGACAAATATTTCAGATTCCCTATGGGAATCAACATCTATATCATCTGATAGCCAAGCAGGCATCAATTTTTGGTAAAGAGACAAAGTCTCTCATAGTGCATTGGCACTGCTGGTGGCTCCAAGCAGCCTACGCAGTGGCCTCCACAGTATTCACTAGGCAGCGTCTTGGTAGGTGTGCTAGGTACCAACTGATGAGCTCAGCCTAGCACACGAGGGCGAAACGCTGGCAACCAGGAATGAGTTGGCTGGAAAATTTATAATGTCCAATAACGGACCATTTATGTTGGGATTATATCTTCTTAGCTTATGATATGTGCTTCCCTTACTGTAAAAGTCACGCGCCGCCACTGCAGAGATATGAATAGTTGCAAGCATAGACCAAATTTCGTAGCCTTCAAATAGCCTGTGTATGCTGCTTTAAATATGTATTTCTTGGGATGGCTGGAGCCACTCAGGCTCATCCTGGTTTTGACCATTTCAAGGTCGAATGCCCTTCCTGACAACATGAAATTTTTCAGCTAAAAATTCCAATCCAGGGTCAACTAGGAATTGAACCTCAGCTGTCCAATAAGAACGCCAGCAGCTAAGCCTCTGCACCAATAACTACCCCGAAGGTTTATGTGGGCCTGTACTAGGTGAAACAAGAATTTAAAAATTTGGGGTGGTGTATGTAGTACCTCTCCATGTATTAAAACATATATTGAAGTATCAAAGGGTAGAGAAAGGTCTACCTATTCGATACCATTAGATTAATGTTATCTTTTATTAATGTTGGTACTAGTTTTGACCTTGCTATATTAGGTTATCTTCAGCCATGATCAAAATTGGAAATAGCATGCGTATATATGAACACCAATATAATATTACAATTGGTATGTCTTAAGTTGTATAACAATGGTTAGAACACACATAAGCCCTGTCCAAACTGATGTTGTTATACACATATCTGAAGACCAATGGGGTAATAATATCTTGTTTTCATTGGTAAGTAAAGTCTTAGTCTAACAGTGTGGATGAAATGTCAGACTACACATTTAAAAAATGGAATTAAAATAACACATCAAACTGTTGTTACTGGTGCTGTTGAACTATGCCAATGGCCTTGTCTTTGTCTGTTAGGTCATCAGCCCAGAGGCTGGTTGGATCCTCAAATAGCATCACCAAAGGCTGTGCAGTTATAGGAAAACCACAAAAACCAATGGCAGTACCAAAATGAGGCGTACTAGGCAAGATGAGGAGTGAGGTAGTTTGCCATTGCTTTCCTCACTGGGCCAGAGAGTGCTATTGTAGCACAACTAACCCTATGAGCAACACCTTTCATGACACTCAGACACACTGGTTGTGCTCTGAATGTCATTAATCAGCACCACCCATACCACAGCAGCTTCCATATTGTCACAGCCATGGATGAGACTGGGACTTCAGTGGAAGCTACACTTTACTCTGGCCTGTGCCAAGAGATAGATGCAAAAGTACTGTATCCATCAAGAAATGACAGCAGGCAGGCCAATGGCCTTATAATAAACAATTATTCTTGAGTCTTGAATTACTCTATTCTTGGAGCTGATAATTCATTGTTGATTGATTGATGTTTGTTGTTTAAACGGGCCTAACATCGAGGTCATCGGCCCCTAATGGTACAAAATGAGACGAAAAGAAATGACGACTTAAAAGTCCAAAATCCTCCACTGACCAGAATTCAAAGCAGGAGGACGAAGAATGAATGGATGAACGGATATGAATTTAAAACGATCGGTGGATCCGACCCACAGTGCCTCACATGCACAAAGCTGGTACAAAACAATAGTATTACTGACCAAGGACTGCTTCTATAGCACAATGCTGAATCGATTATACTTATAGTCGAAACGGGTCCAAAATCCAGGTCATCAGCCCCTCATAATGGTATTTATCGCTAGGAATGTAGAACCATGCTATGTGTAATGTTAAGGTACTAATCAAAAGTAGCAGAGACTAGCGGTATTCCACACATTATGGTACTATTCACAGGTAGTGTAATGCGCACATGTAACACAGACCTACGGTGTTTCGCACAATGTGGGCACTATTTGCAGGCAACGCAAACCTATAGCGTTCCTCACATAAGTGGACTAACCACAGGGACTCGTACTATCCAGTGGAATTTCTCACATAGTGGGAACTGAGCATTGGTAAGGCAGAACCATGGTGTCGCTAATCCCATGGTGTCACTCATATAGCGGTACGAATCACAGGTACTGTAGGACCCACCTCCTGATTCACACACTGTTGCTACTAATCACAAACCTACTATGTACCTAAAATAGTGGTACTATGCGCAAGTAAATGTAACCCATGGTGTTCCCTGCGTGATGGTACTAATTAAAAGTAGTTTCATGGTTCTAATTGGATCATCCCTTGGTCGCCCCTTACGACAGGCAGGGATACCGTGGGTGAATTCTTCGTCTGCTTCCCCCACCCACAGGGGTGTGCATTTGGTAGCGTAGCAGGTTCGCGGAATTCATTGTTTGCATGTGTTGTGGACCCATTCGATTCACAAATTATGCCTTGACGAATAGAGTGTACGAGTAATAGTTTATACAGCGTTAAAAAGGGGACATAACTTGAATAAGTGGCCTTTCCGTCCAATGAAATGATTTTTGTTAGAATTCAGTGTGAAGTGAATGTCTCCATGCTCCTTGTAGTTCATGTGCACTCGGCACGGAGTTTGGTATTGGTGTCCAACAATGAAGACAAGATATCATTATACCATTGGACTTCAGATAAGTGTATACCAACATCAGTTTGGACAGGGCTTACGTGTGTTCTCAACATTATGTAATATAATTTAAGACATAGCAATTGTAATATTTTACTGGTCCGACACCAACACCAAACTCTGTGCCAAGTACACATAAACTATGAGGAGCATGAGGACATTCACTCCACACTGAATTCTAACAAAAGATAATTTCATCGGATTGAAAGGCTACTTATTCAGGTTATGAATGTCGCCTTTAACGCTATATAAACGGTTACTCATATATTCTATTTGTTAAGGCATAATTTGTGAATCGAATGGGTCCACAATACATACAAACAATAAATTATCAGCTCCAAGAATAATTCAAGATTCAAGAATACTTGTTTATTATAAGGACATCGGCATAGTTCAACACCACCAGTAACAACAGTTTTGATGTGTTATTTTAATTCCATTTTTTAAATATAGACCTAGTGTTTACAGTGCACTAATGTCTCTGGTATGGGCTAGAGCAATTTTGTTACTTTCATTAATCTGTCTCTGTCTTATCCTTGGCTTTGACAATATGAAAGTGACTGAGGTATAAGCGATGCTAGTAATGCTATTCCTTCTACAGTCAGTCCCTGCTATGAATGGTGTGAAAATGTTGCTCATAGGGTTGGTAGATGCATGCATTTCAGTGGGCTTGGCAACTGATATATAATAGCAACTTCTGGCTCGGTGAAGAAAGCAACAGGAAACTACCTCACTCCTCATTTCTATAGTACACCTCTTCAGTGATGCCTAGGCCACCTATGACAGCTGATGACAGAACTGTTGAGGATCCAACCAGCCTTAGGGCTGAAGACTGAATATACATACACATAGTCTGATATTTCATCCACAGTGTTTTAGATTAAGACTGTACTTACCAATGAAGACAAGATACAGTACCATTAACCCAACGGACTTCAGATATGTGTATAACAACATCAATTTGGACAGGGCTTTTGTGTGTTCTCAACATTATGTAATACAATTTAAGACATACCAATTGTAATATTTTATTGGTGTTCATATAATTATATGCATGCTATTTCCAGTTTTGATCATGGCTGAAGATGACTTAATATAGCAAGGTCGAAACTAGTACCAACAATAACAACGTTAATCTAATGGTATTGAATAGGTGGACCTTCATCTGCTGTTTGATAGTGATCAATTGTCAATACGGACCATAATGAAATTCGTAACTTACAAGATATTCAAGCTCGTATTGTATATACTTTTGTGTGTCCAAGATATGTTTATCTGACAAACGTCTGGCTCCATAGCTGAGTGTCAGTGCCTTACCTTCAGTACTCAGAGCCCTGGATTTGATTTCCGTCTGGGTTGAGGGATTTTAATCTTTGGTTCTCTTGGCTCAGGGACTGGGTGTTTGTGCTCTCCCCAACATTGCTGTAACTCTTAGACCATTATAAGTAATAAATTTCATTGCGGTTCCGTATTGACATATACAATCACATAATTCTTATTATTTATTTGTCTACCTGGTCAATACTATGCTACAATTAAAAATTAAAAGTTAAAAATTGTTCATGTGGTGTGCTAAGTCCCAACTGACAAGCCTAACTTAGCACACGAGGGCGAAACGCAGGCAACCAAGAATGAGTTAGCTGGAAAATTTATAATGTCCAATAACGGACCATTATATTGGTATCATATAGATTATGTTTCGGTCCGTTGGACCATCTTCAGTTCAAATCACAAATACGTTTTAAAAAAGGTTACACAATATGTGCTTGAATAGAAAAGCAATATTATCCTGATTGATCTTTGTTATTTTAATTTTGAGATTCCAAAAAAAGTTTGTTTTTAGTTGCCTGGCTGGCGTTACTATTTCACATAATAAATTTCACTGTGGTTCCGAATTGACATTTACAATCATATAATTCTTATTATCTTTTAATGAGTGCTTAAATTTTAATTGTAACATATTATAGTATTGACCAGGTAAATGTCAATACGGAACCACAATGAAAGTTATACCCCAAGGATTTCCAATGAGTAAGGGCTCGAGGGCCATTTTGAAAACCTTAGTCATGTTCGCGGGCCGCACTTGAATTTTTCTAAAATTCTGCAAATAGTACAGAAGCACCATTATAAAATAATATGCATAGTTCAATTGAAAGGAGGGTTTGATAATTTTATTTGCTTAAAACATTATTTTAAAATTGCATAAAAGAGTGAAATTTGGAGCCGGGCTGAATGACTGAGACGGTTGAGGTGCTGGTTTTCTGACCCAAGCTTGGCAGGTTCGATCCTGGCTCAGTCCGGTGGTATTTGAAGGTGCTCAAATACGTCAGCCTCGTGTCGGTAGGTTTACTGACACGTAAAAGATCTCCTGTGGGACAAAATTTCGACACCTCGGCGTCTCCGAAAACCATTGAAAGTAGTCAGTGTGATGCAAAAACAACAACATTATTACTTGAAATTTGGATTTTAAATGTTTTAAAATTAAGAACAAGTGAATACTTGAAAAGAGGAACTAGTGTTAAAGAATAATTAGTTTTGACTTGACCGAGCTCGATAGCTGCAGTCGCTTAAGTGAGGCCAGTATCCAGTATTCGGGAGATAGTAGGTTCGAACCCCACTGTCGGCAGCCCTGAAAATGGTTTTCCGTGGTTTCCCATTTTCACACCAGGCAAATGCTGGGGCTGTACCTTACTTAAGGCCACGGCCGCTTCCTTCCCACTCCCAGCCCTTTCCTGTTCTATCGTCGCCATAAGACCTGTCTGTGTCGGTGCGATGTAAAGCAACTAGCAAAAAAAAAAAAAAAAAAGTTTTGACTTGGGTCCATATGCTGTATAAAAATTAATTTTTTGAACGAGCTATTACATATTTTTGTGACTTTTCTTCACATTATTTCTTAGAGTGCTCTCGCGGGCCGCAAAAATGGCTTCACGGGCCGCCTTTTGGAAACCCCTGTTATAGCCTTTATAGTACTGCAGCCAAGCAACTAAAAAAAGTAAACTTTTTGTAAATCTCAAAACTGAAATAACGAAGATAAATAAATATATTGCTTTTCTATTCAAGCATGTAACTATGTAACCTTTTTCAATGTATAAGTGATCCGTATCTGAAAAGGGTCCAATGGATCAAAACGTCCTACATTTTTAACTGTAACATACTATCATTGATGAAAACAAGAGGAAAACAGATACTGAGCTAAATTACAGTTACTTGAGAAATATTTCACTCAATTATGATTATAAATTACTTTTTTAAGTAGTCAGAAGTTAATCTTAAGGAAATTACTGATTTTTTTTTTTTTAATTTTTTGCTTCGGGCTGAAATAATACAAAAGTTTGCAAGGAAAAGGAATATATTACTTCCTTCTGTGTGGGTTTTTTTAAACATGCAAACATTAAGTGGCTATCATCACTATGTGAGACTAAACATGATACCTTGGAAGTTTCAATATGATTTTTTCCCCATCATCTTTCTTTTAGTTAATGACTTAACATTTGAAATTATTATCCATTTAATAATGTTCTTGATTTTACATCCCACTAACTACTTTTACGGTTTTCAGAGACGCCGATGTGCTGGAATTTTCCCAACAGGAGGTCTTTAACGTGCCAATAAATCTACCAACAGAAGGCTGATGTATTTGAGGACCTCAAATACCACCAGACTGAGCCAGGATTGAAACTGCCAAGTTGGGCTCAGAAAGCCAGCGCTCTACCATCCAAGCTATTCAGCCGGGTGATTTTTCTTTTACTTTACAAATAAATGAATTGGTTCTTAAAATTCTAATCGCTAATTCACGTCGTCTTATGGGGGGGTTACGTACATTTTTGCATTTACTGAAAAGATGTCCTACAGGGGCACTTGAAGGAATGTCTATGTTAAATAAATTTTAAGAACATCATTGGAATGTCTTTGGAAGTACTGGAGATGTAAAAAGAGTACTTCACCCAGAACTGGTACAGCTATGCGTTCTGCTGTAAAAAAGTCCTTAGCCTGTTTCCAGTCATTTGACTGGGTCAGGATTGGAATGAATGAAGCCCCCGTCTAGCGGCGAGGATAGGAATTGTGCCAGCAGCCGAAGCTTGTTGCACTCCTATGGGGCAATAATTAATGGATGACAGATGAAATGAAATGATATTGAAGAGTGTCATTGGAATGAAAGATGGCAGGGAAAACCAAGTAACCAGAGAAAAACCTGTCCCGCCTCCACTTTGTCCAGCACAAATCTCACGTGAAGTAACCGGATTTGAACCACAGAACCCAGTGGTGAAAGACTGGCACGCTGGAGTGCTGCTGCCTGTGCCACGGAGGCTCGGGTTCTGCTGTAGTAGAATTGAAAAGTCATCTTCACCATAATTTATTATTTTCACATTTCTTCACCGTATCAATTACCAGAATGTACCGATTACAATTTTGTTTCAAGAATAAATTACAAATAAACATTACATGTTGTAAAAAGTAACGATCACAAGTAAAAATAAGAAGAAGAATAATGTTATTTGCTTTACGTCCCACTAACTACTTTTACAGTCTTCGGAGACGCCGAGGTGCCGGAATTTAGTCCCGCAAGAGTTCTTTAACATGCCAGTAAATTTACCGACACGAGGCTGTCATATTTGAGCACCTTCAAATACCACCGGACTGAGCCAGGATCGAACCTGCCAAGTTGGGGTTAGAAGGCCAGCGCCTTAACCGTCTGAGCCACTCAGCCCGGCACAAGTAAAAATGACTAAGCATGTAATCATTACAAGTAGTTTGATTACTTTTACTCAATTACTCCCCAACGCTTCATATTATAGTACTCACCAGGTGGACAAATAAACAATAAGAATTATGTGACTCATACACCACAAGCAACAATGTCATCCATCATACCACCATGCATTTTCCCAAACAAGGCAGACACCACCCACACTTATCGGAGGGTCTCTGTTTCTGTTTGATACTGATTTCTCGGCATGGCTCTCAAGCCGTTCTTAAGTCATGTGCATATTTAGCAACACTGCCTTGCAAAGCCCATATGAATTCGCCCACGAAGTGATCTGATTGGCTAACTTCAGCAGCTGATAACATGACAACGGTGTAAGATATCAAATTATTTCTTTCAAATTATTTATCAGCATGACCAACCCTCTAATGCTCACATACCTGGTTCACTTTGTTTCCGAACACTCTGTATACATATCCCAAACAATAACTGTTCTGGCTGAACATGAATGACCTATAAATATTACATTTGCAAGATCTTGATAAAATTTGAATTTAGAAACTGGAAGCACATTCAAAAGATATTCTGGTTGTTTATTAAAAGGGAATACTAGGAGAAGGGTAAGAGAAGTAGAGTGAGACCAAGACGACAATAGTTAGACTCAGTTTTTAATGATTTAAAGGTAAGAGGTATGGAACTAAACGAGGCTACAAAGCTAGTTACAAATAGAGGATTGTGGAGGTATTTGGTAAATTCACACAGGATTGCAGACTGAATACTGGAAGGCATTTAACAATCTACAATGAAGATGTATGTACCGGTATGTAAGTAAAAAGTTAGGCTTCACATAGGCTACGGAGGGAGGGTTTGGTGGTAGTTTAAAGTCACTCTAACTCGGACATGTTTTTGGCAATGATGGGACAGGAAAAGGCTAAGACTAAAAAAAGAAGCGGTAGCCCCATTATTTGCCTGATGTGAAAATGAGATATGGTAAACCATCTTCAGAGCTGCTGGTGGTGGGGTTCGAAACCACTCTCCTCCAAATCTAGGCTTACAGCTACACAGCCCATACCATACAGTTAACTTGCTTGGTGTACGCATGTGTGTATGTGCGTGAAATTTTTACCTCTGATCAGAAATGGTCAACTTCTGCTGAGCGACAGTCAAGCACTAAATCTGACACATGCACTGTCTTAGTGGCACCCACCTACCTGGAGATTTACCTTCAGCTTTTACTTTCTTATATTTCCTAACATAGGAAAGACATTCATACAGGGATGCAAGAAAATAAAATCAACATAAACATCTAAGCCTACAAAATTTTCAACATAACAGAAAAACCACTGCCTCGTTTCAAGCCCTGAAACCATGACTATTAATATCTAGGCCTACTGCCGCACAATGCCATACCACAGCCATTCTAACAAAATGGCAAGACAACAACTCAAGCTAATGTCAGTCTTATTGCAGAACTGGAAACTGTCAGTGACAGATTACTAGGAATATAAAATGACCGCCAAGGTACATTACAAACTTTACTCACCCGGCATTAGCAACAGTGTACATGCTGTCATTTAATGCTAAAATAAATGTAATGCAACAGGTATCTACATGATGTACTGCAATTACAGTAATACAGATAACTTAGATTTGTCCTACTTAGTAATATACACTAGTAGTAATAAATAAGCAAATAAAAACTAAAGAGAAATCCTGTTGATGAAATAAGACAACACTTCTAGTGGTAGAACGATTGTAGGTCTACTTGCAGTAGGATCTATAATATTCCAATGACTGTATAAGAGTTCTTGAAGTAAGTTACTATTACTGGTAGATTGGTAAAACACGTACTTTATAAATGAACCTGTTGTGATCTTGAAATCTCCAGGAACGGAGGACACTGGATGATGCAGCTGAAACACACGCATGCACAACACTCCGCGTACGACCACCAACTACATACATTCACTCCGAACGTCAGGAGAAAACTAGAGTGAACGAAGGCCTGAACGTGAACATTGTACCCGAGCCACCACAAGCAACATACTGGGTACTGTCATCGGTTTATGTAATACAACCTTGACCTTCTACAAGACCTAACCAATAGCGAAGATAACTTTTGCTACTCAATGCATTTCATGTTTTATTCATATCAATACGCACTTCCAGTAAGTTTACAAAAATAGTTTTTCATTAGGCACAGTTCGGAGATACATTATCTGTAAAACTGCAGCTTTTAATACAAGAAAAAATAATCCTGAAACATGCATGGACGGTGACGTACGGTTTCCATCATAGAACACCATTTTATCACACTAGCAATCGTAAATAACGTTAATTTACCTTTAACACTGCAGTCCCTCATAGTTTTGCTCGATAATGCGAAACCTGCGACAAAAAACTAGCACAAAAATTTGGTTCTTTACTTTGGCCACCATGTAATCATAGCGCTTGTGCTGCGATCTATAACAAATCAAGTAATCAACAGTGACACTTTTCTGTGTTTATGTGCTGTGTAGTGGTCCATTCCAAAACAATTTTGTGCTTAAATTTAGCACTGACATACATTTAGGAGTGTTCAAATTAAGTTTTGCCCCGAACAACAAGCTGTAAACATGAATGTTTAGTCTGATTCATCTGTCTTGGTAGATTGTGATCATTTCGGGACATGATGGATACTACTGATGGAAAACTTGAAGATGTTCTACCGCTTCCGCAAGAGAAGTTGCCGAAATGTTGGTGGAATCATGAAGAACTTAGTTATTTCTTTTCACCCTTTCGTTCACAAATTCAAAATCCCTTGGACAAAGAAAATAAAATAAAATTTTGGAAACCATTGATCCGAACTTGGTGCGACTGCAACAATCGATGTTCTTTCACCCTATTTGAAATAGAACATGTTTTCCAAAAGGGAAGATTAGTGCCTGCATGTCTGCCTGGTGTCCTTGAAGAAATGCTGAGGTAACCGCAAATATCTGCTTATAGTTATGGTGTAGAAAGTATCGTTAGGAGTCCAGTTAGCTTTTGGTAATCATACTCCATGACAGACCCTTCAACCCTTCAATTATATTTAATTATAATGGAGAAAGGAAGTAACTTTTATTACCAATAAAAATTGGCATTTTCCTGTCAACCAAATATCCCTGTTGACCTTTTGTGGCTTCCTTTAATCTTGAACAATAACAGCGCAAACTTTGCCAATGCCAGTATTGCCAATAGAAGCTCGCTGAACGGTTGTAAGGTTCACCATTTTAATAATATATATTATTTATTGAAATAAACTAAAATTGACTTTCATGTTGGACGAAATAACTGCCTGAATATTACCTACGTACTCTAGGTTATTTTAATAAGCTGGAGTGCGTACTTCTAGGATACGATTTCTTTGTGCGCGACGATCGTCCGCAGCTGTCATACTGCATCAGCTGTTTAAACCAATGCGCGGCAGTATGCTGTTAACTAGAAGCAGATTTGTAAGAAGAAATTGAAAAGTAAGGATGATAACTGATTACCTCTCCTATAAGTAAATAAATACAAACCAGAGGATTATATGACAGAAAATCATTTTCCTGTTGCCTGTTACAGTGCATGCAAAAATTATTGTTGTATGAACAACTTTCACTGATATTGAAAAGTAAGGAGGATTATATGACAGGAAATAATTTTCCTGTTGCCTATTACAGTGCATGCAAATATTATTGTTGTATGAACAACTTTCTCTGATAATGTTTTACCTACAGATAATTAACATCTTGGATCAATGTAGATGGTACTTCCTGCCCCACTAAAAGGAAGAATCCGATGTTCTGCACATGAGAGGTTTCTTTTAACACATAGTTCTTCATTGTTCTTAGGTCTATGCAAGTGCTTGTATTAAATTAGAACTGTGCAATACCTAAGGATCAGTTATTGATTGTCGAACTTCATGCTGAAACAGGTTCTCAGATTAGATAGATTGATGCAGAAATTTCTTCCAGGTGATGACAGCTGTAAGTTTGTATTTAATAATAATGTTATTTGTTTTACGTCCCACTAACTACTCTTTTACGGTTTTCGGAGACGCCGATGTGCCGGAATTTAGTCCCGCAGGAGTTCTTTTACGTGCCAGTAAATCTACCGACAGGAGGCTGACGTATTTGAGCACCTCCAAATACCACCGGACTGGGCCAGGATCGAACCTGACAAGTTGGGCTCAGAAGGCCAGCGCCTTAACCGTCTGAGCCACTCAGCTCGGCTAAGTTTGTATTTGGAAGAGGGTAGGTTTCTTTAATTAAGGCTACAGATGCTACTTTCCCTAGTATAGGCCTCTCCTATCTCATTGTATTCAAAACATGTGAGTAAGTGTGACTTTAACCAAATTGCATATAAAGTCTTTAACTTCAGAATGTAGGTATTATTCAGGAATCGAACAATTTCTTCTTGTGTTTTAAAAGATTAATCATTGAAAAAGGTCAAATTTGTGAGCATAGGCCTAGATCAGGAAATCCATGAGAGAACTGGAAACAGAAACTGAAGAAGAAGAAGAATATTATGAAATAACTAAGATTAGTAGGCCTAATTGTTGGTTTAAGGTAGGGTTGCTATTTGTCGCAGATTACAGTCATACATCCTAGTGTCTGTAAAGGCTCTTATAGGATATATAAATGTCTCAGATTTCATCAATATTGGAAATATTTGCTGGTTTTGACATAAATGGGGTTGTACCTTAATTAAGGCTGTGGTTGCTACGGTACCTTCCCAGTCCCTGCCCTTTCCTATTCCATTGTTGCATAAAACCTGTAAGAATTGATGTGACATTAAACATACACTGACATGCCCAATGTCATGGGATAGCAGTATTTGAAGGTAATAGTCAGTGCGCCACTGTACTGTGATGTCTTGGAAGTACCCAGACCTGTATTAGGTGTGACTGACATCTCAAGAGTGAGTTTAAACCCCGTCTGTGCTGATCATGGCAAGGTGATGTGAATTATCATCTTTCGAATGGGGTATGATAGTGGGGGCTAGATGGATGGAACATTCCATTGTCAAAGTTGCGTGGACAATTAACATTTTTTGATCGATGGTGTCACGTGTATATCGAGAATACCTCATGGAAGGCATTAGCATCCACAGTTAACAGCACAGTTGTCGACCACAGATAGCTACTTAAAGATTGTGATTAGAGGGGTCTGGCTAGAGTTGTCCGTAGTAACAGACTCGTCACATTGGCTCGGATGACATCCGCATTCAATGCAGAAGGTACCAGATACATATCCAGCAGGTCAGCCTAGTGTTCTTTAACGTCAGTGGGATATGGGAGCAGAAGTCCTACCAGAGTGACTTTGTTAACACCACGACACTGGGGACAGTGTCTCACCTGGGCGCATGACGTTGCTAATATTGGACTCTGGAGGACTGTCAACATGTAGTTTTGTCTGATGAGTCACTGTTCCAGTTATTTCGAGCTGATGGCGCAGGCCCCATGAAGCCACGGACCCCAGCTGTCTACAAGGCTGGTGGTAACTCCATAATGCTGTGGAGTATGTTCATGTGGTGTGGGCTGGATCCTCTGATTCACCTGAACAAGACGTTGACAGTGACTGCTACATCGAACTGCTTGGTGACCACCTACTGCCCTTCTTGGACTTCACTTACCCTGCAATGATGAGATATTTCAACAGGATAATGCACCTTGTCATTGGTCCCAAGTTGTGCGGAATTGGTTCCAGGAGCATTCTACGACTGCTGTAGCCACCTCATTTGCCTGATATGAACCCTGTCAAGCATTTATGGGACGTGATGGCAAGGTCCATTCACACCCAAGACCTTGTATTTGCAAATACACTGAGCGGCACAAAAAAACAAAACACTTCAATTTCAAAACTGAAATTTATTTTAAATTTAATACACTAATCCACTATCTCATGTTAGAATATTGTGGTACGGTCCCATCTAAGTGTCTCAAAATGAAAAGAACCGAGCTCGATAGCTGCAGTCGCTTAAGTGCGGCCAGTATCCAGTATTCGGGAGATAGTAGGTTCGAACCCCACTGTCGGCAGCTCTGAAAATGATTTTCCGTGGTTTCCCATTTTCACACCAGGCGAATGCTGGGGCTGTACCTTAATTAAGGCCACGGCCGCTTCCTTCCCACTCCTAGCCCTTTCCTGTCCCATCGTCGCCGTAAGACCTATCTGTGTCGGTGCGACGTTAAGCAACTAGAAAAAAAAAATGAAAAGAAAAGACTATTATAAACAAATTAAGCCAGAGATGCACATTTCAAGGAAATATTCAATAAGCTCATAAAAGTAATGCATTTCTGTTTTGATGTTAAACACTTTCACTTCACAGACCTCAGAGATGATCTCGAGGACCTCTGTTCTCATCTTCAAAAGCGTGTATTACCACCTCTTGCACCAATGACGGCATTCAACCTTTCAGGCATGCTCCTGATTAATGCGATAATGTCCTGTTGAGGAATAATCTTCCAGGAGGGTGTTCTGTTGGTCCTGTAGGATCTCTGGATAGTGCTGACAGGCTCTTCTCCCCAGCTGGTCCCAAACGTGCTCAGTAGAACTCAAATCAGTGCTTCGAGCAGGCCAAGCCATACTACGAATACCTGTTTCATCAAAGAACTCCTGCACAATTCTCGCAACATGTGGGCATGCATTAGTATAAAATCATTGCCAATAAATGGTGCGAAAGGCACAACATGCACCAGAAGGATTTCCTCCACGTACCAATGTGCAGTAAGGCTCCAATTCTCCACGAAGACCAAATCCGTCTTTGCAGCTGTATTAATTCCTGCCCACACCATCACAGAACCATCCAGAAAAGGCGTCCTGAATGAGAATGTGCAAGGGGAATACCTTTCCCCTAGACTTCTCCAGACTCTCTCTTTTCCGTCAGGTGATTGGAGCCCAAATCGTGACTCATCAGTGAACAACACTTGATCCCATTTTTGTACTGTCCAGCCAAGATGTTCCCTTGCGAAATGTAGTCGAGCTGTGCGATGCTCTCTGGTTAGTTCCGGACCTGTAACAGGTCTTTTGGACTTAAGATTGCCTTTTTCCAGTCTTCTTTAAACAGTTTTCTCACTAACATTGACCCCTCGAACTTGGTGGAGTCGATTTTGTGCTTCATTGGCGGTGGTGTGACGGTTGCCGAGAACTTGAAGTTGTAAGGAGCGGTCATCTCTCTCCGATGTTGCTCTTCTTGGGCCTGATCCTGGTCTCCTTGCAAAGCCTCCAGTTTCCTGGTACCTTTGTACGGTTCTGGAAATTGTGGAGGCTGTAGTCCTCAACACTTCTGCAACGTAATGCATGCTGCGACCATCTTCTACCAAAGTAACAGCTTTCGCAGCTTGTTCAGAGCTTAACGGCATGTTTACTCCAGAAAGCTGATTAAGACAATCACAGAAAGATCCTACAAACACGTGTGATTGAAAGTGGAACAATTAAAGGTACAACAATAAGCGCTACAAGAGCGAAAAAACATTATTGGCTCACATCCAGCGATGTTTTCTAGGTTGCACGAGAAAAAACAATTGAGGCTAGTGCAACAAACAATCAACACATCATTGTTTCCTTGCAAAGCAAAGCCAGTAACATACCCCTTCTTTAAAAATTGGTTGAAGTGCTTTACTTTGATTAAATAGATAGTTACACAATAATTACACATCATTTATTGGGTGTTGCATTTTTTATGCTGCTCAGTGTAGAAGGAAGCTTTGGATAGTTATCCAAACTAAGTGCGGCCAGTATCCAGTATTCGGGAGATAGTAGGTTCGAACCCCACTGTCGGCAGCCCTGAAAATGGTTTTCCGTGGTTTCCCATTTTCACACCAGGCAGATGCTGGGGCTGTACCTTAATTAAGGCCACGGCCGCTTCCTTCCCACTCCTAGCCATTCCCCTTCCCATCGTTGCCATAAGACCTATCTGTATCGGTGCGACGTAAAGCAACTAGCAAAAAAAAAAAAAAAAAAGTTATCCAAACAGGCTGGGTCAGAATCTCTCCACAAATGTTTCTTCCACTTGTGGAATCAATGCCACAACGAGTTGTTACACTTGGCCGAGCTAGAGGAGGGCCTACACGATACTTGACCCCTCACTAATGATTTTTTGGCATGTTGGTGTATAACAAAAAGGGTCTAGTCAGTCAAACCCACTTTATATATAAAAGTAACGTAGAAATTGAAACATTCTGTGACCAAGTGAGTTGGCTGCACAGTTAGGGTCATTTAACTGTGAGCTTGCATTTGGGCAATTGTTAGTTCGAATTCCATGGTTGGCTGCCCTGAAGATGGTTTTCTATGGTTTCTCCCATTTTTACATCAGGCAAATTCTGGGGCTGTAGCCTTAAAGGCTACAGCCATTACATTGCTGATCCTATCCTTGCATCACTGAAAACCTTTGATGTGTTAGTGCGACATTAAACCACTAATAGATAAGCAAAATTTAAAATCCGCCTTTTCAATACAAAAATTAAACTAAATAAGTTATAACATTTACTTGGAACTTGTTTCGATGCTGGTGAGCGTCATCTTCAGCCAAATATGAGAACAGGCAATTGTAAATAAACATATCATTATATCAATGCCCATATAAACACACTTAATATGGGACTTGTGATGCCCCTAAAAGAATCTGGAGAATAAAACTTCAAATAGTCACAATTTCAAAATCTTTAAGTCACAACTAGAACTACACTTAGCATAATTCTTTTCACTCAAGTTAGAACTTTGAAAGTATTGAGTTTGACTTAGAACTATAAGATTCTCAAATAAATAAAAAGTCTTGTCATAAATGAAATATTATACAAAGGTCAAACCACACTGTGCTTTAATACGCTTCGCTCAGTCAATGACCTTCTGAGGTTCCGCGTTTGAACTGGGAAATGTAGTTCTTGTTAACCGCTTAAGGACTTTATTTGTACGTTCCCACCTCATTAGGCTCGTTACACACAGAAGAATACCATCAAACAGGACACTATTCAGCTACTTGTAATCATGTTTCTCATTATTGCACCTCACTATACACAGAATTACGAAGTGTATTTAACCAAGCACGAGTTTTAGAGCAAAACTATTTTAATAGCTTCGTGTGTGTATTTTAATTTGAACTCACTCTAAGATTACAACTGTAATAAATTTGATCACACATACTATAGTTTTAAATAATTTTGTATATTTGACCTGCAAGTCTTTGACTTGTTGAAAAAGGAAGGATAAACATTGTATCTTTCTAGATATATATTCATTTTAAGTGTAATGTTATAAGATTTCAACTTGTGAAAATGTTAATATTTATTTAATTGCCAGTTTTCCAACGCCAATGTTCAGCTGATGATGTTGCGGAATAGCGTCAAAACTAGTCCTGAATAAACATAATATGTTGTAATTACATTTAGACAAGAAATTGTATATTATTGAATAAGGTGGACTGTAAAACTCTTTAAGTTTTCCTCAGTATATAAACCAAGGATTAGCAGATCTGTGGATGTTCTGTGATAGGCCAAAAAGACCTGTCTATAATAGGAAAATTGTATACAGAGGAGAACATGAACCTAGATAAAGAAGTTAAGTAATTATAACTGGACCATTTTAAATTAAGACAATGCAACTGACTGAAAAGAAGGTGCATTGAGGAGTGTCCGAAGTAGTGGTGTGTAAGATAGTCAGAATTGAAGGATGCAAGAGTCAGATATATGATTACCGGTATATGTAGCACAGCTTCTTTCCAACAATCTTATCAGTAGCTAATAATAATAATAATAATAATAATAATAATAATAATAATAATCCTGTGTGGGGATTTACCGGTTACCTCCATCGGGCGCGTCCCATTGGAATTGGGGAAGCTCGCTGGCTCTGCCGCCAGCAGAGTCAGAGGGTAGTAGGGAAATAAAATACCACCGTGAAAAAAAAAACTCATCCCTTGCCAGGGTTACGGCGAAGACTGGTAAATGACCAGAAGCCAGAAAACATCTTGAGGCAACCTCTAGGGCTAACAACCCTAGTTGTAAAAGGATGGGTACCCGTCCAAAGCAAAGTCAAGTCAAAAAGCATGATGGCACAACATTTCAAGAAACATACCCCAGGGGGTAAATCTTCGGATAAATCCCTCGTCATGAATGCCACGGCGCACAAGTCTCGTTCGGATTCTGGGGGAGACTCGACATCATGCAAGAGACGAGTCGGAGCGTCTCGGTGTACCCCAAAGAGTCAAAAACTCAGGCCAAAATCTAAAACCTTTCTAGCAACTTTCAACATAAATTCATTTACACAAACTGGCAAGCTGAAAACCCTCACCAAAGCTCTTCACAAAAATCAGATATCTATAATGGCCCTACAGGAAACAAGGTACCCAGATGAAGAGATTTTTGAATCCGAAGGCTACCGATTTTTCAAGAGCAAAGCGCAAAGAGGAATCCTCAATGGAGCTGTGATGCTTGGAACCGCGTTTGCTGTTAGAACCAAGATCCTTAGATCGGTTGCAAATTTCGAACCTGTGAATGACAGACTGTCTATACTCACAATTAAATGCGTGAACAAAACCTACGCCCTAGTTAACGCACATGCTCCTACAAACGATAAGAACAAGTCTGATCCAGACAAAGTTGATAATTTCTGGGACCTACTGGATGAAAAATTAAACAAAATCCCCAAACACCATGTCAAGCTTCTTTTGGGTGACTTCAGTGCCCAACTAGGTCGTGAACAGAAGTACAAGAAAGTTATAGGAAATTACCCTGCTCACAAAAGAACCAATCCCAATGGCAAAAGACTGGTGTCCATTTGCGAAAATCACAACCTGCAGGTCATGTCGACCCACTTTCGCCATCTACCCAGAAAGCAAAGTACTTGGCGTTCTCCCGTCCAAGCTCTCGGAGAGTTCCAAATTGATCACGTTACAATCTCCAGGAGAAACAGCCCTGAGATTATGAATGTCAAGGTAAACAAAGGCATCAATGTGGCCTCAGATCATTATATGTCTCCTATCAAATTCAAACAATTCCCGCAAACACAAGGAAGACAACCAAACAGATCACACCCTTCGACAACGATAAACTTCGACAAAGGGTCGAGGAGTTCCAGGAGAAGGCTAGACCAAATGACTGTGACTTTAACAACGCCAAAAGTCTCCTTGTTGAGGCCGCCAAAGACGTTGCAGAAATCAAGAGAAGCAAAAAAGCATGCCTGGTGGAATGGTACCTGCGAATCAGTCCTCCAAGAAAGACTCAATGCATGGAAACAGTACTACTCTACGAAATCAGAAAATGATTGGGAAACCTACAAAACCCAACGTGCCCAAGCAGCTAGGGTGTTCAGAACTGAGAAACGTAAATACAAAAAATCTCTCATTGAAAAGATAGAACAAAACTTTAGGAAGAATGAAAGCAGAGAGTACTACAGAGCCTTCAAATGCAAACTCACTGGCTATAAACCACCATCTCTATGCTTTGAGCGAAAGGACGGCACACTGGCGACGTCAAATGAAGAAAATTGCAGCATTCTGGCAGATTACTTCAAGAATTTACTTAATTGCTCTAAACCGCAAAGCGCCATTGAGACCAAGGAACCCTTACTCAGGTACCCAGATTCCAGACCACCCGACAGAGATGAAATCAAGCGCCACATTGCCCGTCTCAAAAATAACCAAGCGCCGGGTGAAAACTCAGTAGTAGCAGAACTATGGAAATATGCCCCAGAGGAATCACTTGATATCTTGCAAAAGCAAATAGAAGAAATTTGGAACAAGGAGACCCTACCCGAAGATTGGAAAATAGCTTTGATCCATCCACTACACAAAAAAGGCAGCATGAAGAACATCAACAACTACAGAGGAATATCTTTGCTACCCGTGACTTACAAAATTCTATCACTTGCCATCCTGGAGCGTTTGGAAGCACAAGTCGAACATCAAATAGGTGAATACCAAGGAGGGTTCAGAAAAGGTCGCCCAACAGCTGAACAGATCCAAAATCTCAAAATGATCATCAGATCTTGTACACTAAGGTCCAAGCAGTATGTGTCTGTCTTTGTGGACTTTAAGAAAGCGTACGACTCCATTGACCGGGAAGTCCTGCTAAACATCTTAAATGAATTTGGAGTTGATTTGAAACTGCTGGCATTAATTAGAGCCACCCTGACCGATACAAAATCCAAGGTGAAGTTCCACGGATGTCTCTCGCATTCCTTTGACATCAAAACAGGAGTCCGACAAGGTGATGGGCTATCCCCGATACTCTTCAACTGTGTTCTTGAAAAGATCATCAGAACGTGGCGGGTGAGATTACAGAAAACCAACTACAGTCCCTTGAGAATAGGAACCAAATCCAAGGGGATCGCAACAGACTGCTTAGCATTTGTCGATGATATTGCTGTTCTCTCAAACGACATAGAAACCGCTAGAGCTGAAGTTGAAATTTTAAAGGAAATTGCCGAACAAACTGGTTTGCAGATATCGTTTGAGAAAACAGAAGTAATGACTAACATCAAAGAGGCTCCACCTAAACTCCATACAAAATACGGGGACATCACCCGAGTAGACAAATTCAAATACCTGGGTGAGATCATCATGAAAAATGGACTGGACAAAGAAGCACTTCAGGAGGGAGTACGCAAACTGGAAATAGCCTACCAAACATCCCGCACAATCTACAACAAAAAATGCCTTTCCCTAAACACCAAGATACGTCACTATGAAACAGTTCTGAAGCCAGTAGTTCTATATGCAGCCGAAACCCTGTCTCTAAATGCCAACAAAGGACTCCTTGAAGAATTGGAGATAAGAGAACGCAAAATTGTGAGAGGAATCTTGGGATCAAATTACAAAAATGAAATCCATCAAAAGAGATCCAACAAGGTAGTCTACAGCAAAATAGAGAAAATTACCGACACAATCAGAAAAAGACGGGCACGATTTTACGGTCATCTGAAAAGAATGGACGGAAGAAAGTTAACTAAAGAAATCTTTCACTTTTTTGATTCAAAGCCCAAAACCACAATTCCCTGGTTTAGAAATACCAAAGAAGACCTGCAAATGCTACATATCTCAGCTGAAGACGCCCTTAACAGAGATCTCTTCCGCAAGAAAATATTGACGAACGGGCTAAACCGAGACGAGCAACCGAAGAGAAGACACGGTGCCCCTTGGACAGAGGAGCGTAAGCAGGCCCACTCACAAAGAATGAGGGAAATTTGGGCTCTAAAGAAGGCCAAGTTCAGTGTCAAATGCAACAAGACTTAACGTGGTCCTTGATGGCCCCAGCGAATTATATATATATAATAATAATAATAATAATAATAATAATAATAATAATAATAATAATAATAATAATAATAATACCACCACCATCGAGCAGAGTGGCCACACATGTTAACATGGTACAGCTATGGAGCCAACTCTGCATTCAGGTGATGAGTGAGTTTGAACCCTGCTGTTGGCTGTCCTGAGAATAGCTTTCTGTGGTTTCCCATTTTCACTTCCATACGAATGCTGGGACTGTTCCTATTCATATGCCAGACTCAGTTCCTTCCACCTCCTTACCCAGTTTCATTCAACATCATTCATTTCATATTCATTAGCACCTTAACCGAGGTTGGCATCAGGAAGGGTGTCGAGCTGTAAAAACATGCTATATAATTTCATCTCGCATCTTCCCTAACCACGTATCAGGAAACGGGACTAAGGGTTAGATCTACTATAATGATGATGATGATAACCACCACCTTGGTTTTTGTTTTTCATACCAGAATTTGTAATTAATTATTCAGGACATTTTACTATATGTAGGACGGGTCAAGATTTTTACCTTCTTATTTTTCTTGCTAGCAGAACTACCGGTAGAAGCATCTGTATCAAATTTTCTTTTCATGCCTGTTGGAAAGTTATCCATTATGTATCTTCACAGCAGATGATCGTACAAGTGACCTGTAAAACAGAAAGAAGCATTGTGATGTGATATGATGTGGTGCAGTTTTGACAGCTCTGCTACATATAAACTTAGTTCAAATCTTGTTACTGGTTTTTTCTTTCTTTTTTTCATACCAGTACCTGTTTTAAGGATTTGAAGTAGTCTGTGTAGTTATCAGTTTTGTTTACTTACTGTTTATCATTAAATAATAGCAATAATTATATCTCAGCTACCATATGCAAGCATTTATGATTTGGCACCATCTAGACTGTCTCTACATCAATTTTGATGCTCTGTTTTATTCTACCTGATGGCTGAGTAAACTGGATCTCTCTTGTGCAATCTATTGCCAAGTTTTAAATTAATTTTTGTCACATAAACACCAAATGTGTCACCAGAGATCTTTTACATACTGGTACTGGCATTATACGACACGGAGTGTCAAATGGACTTTTTAGTGCCCTTAAAAGATCTGACAATTCTGCAGGTTTGAACTCGCTATCTTGGGATCAGGAGGCCAACGCTCTACCACTGATCTGCAGAGGGAGCTGCTGTTTCTCATTAATGTATTAGTATGGTGTCTGTACTTTTAAGTTTTAGGCTCTATCCTTAGGGAGTAAGTCCTGAGGCTGCAAAATACCCTACTATCTTGGCATTTGACTGGGATGAATTACAGTAAGACAGAAACAGGATGAAGCAAAACTCAAGAACAGCACATTCTTTCTTTCTTTCTTTCTTTGCTTCTTTTCCCACTCTCTGAGGGAGTGTGGGTGTAATTAGCGTCACGCCAATGGACCTCACCCAGTTTTACGGCCAGATGTCATTCCTGATGCCAACCCTATATGAGGGATGTATTCGACTATTATATGCATCTGTGGTGGTTGGCAGCGTAGTGTGTTGTGTCTAAATAAAGATGGTGTGGTAAGACAATCACAAACACCCAGTCTCCGAGCCAGAGGAATTAAGCAATTCTGGTCTAGAATTGCTTTTTTTCTTTTTCGCTTTACATCACACCGACACACATAAGCCTTTTGGCGACGATGGCATAGGAAAGGCCTAGGAGTTGGAAGGAAGCGGATGTGGCCTTAATTAAGGTACAGGCCCAGCATTTGTCTGCTGTGAAAATGGGAAACCATGGAAAACCATCTTCAGGGCTGCGACAGTGGGATTCGAACCCACTATCTCCCGGATGCAAGCTCACAGCCGCGTGCCCCTGACCGCACGGCCAATTCGCCCTGTGGTCTAGAATTGAACCCAGAACCCCAATGTGCTGACTGAGTAGTCAAGGGGCTGAACAAGTAAATAACACAAATTATACTGGGAATTTAATGTTGTACCTTTGGAAACTAGCCAGATATATTGCAGAGTTTATTTGGTGGTCACTTTGTGTGTTTAAAGTTGTGGGATTGAATCTCAACACAGTGGGTATTTGTTACCTCTGACTATAGTAGCTTCTGTATCAGATTAATGTGCATCAACTATATAATTGACTAATTGTTTCTTAAAATTATGTATTGATTATTTGTGTCCGTACAATGATGTTTTTGGGAATTCCATTGCTGCAAAGGATATCATTACTGTATAATATTTAGAAAGAGATAAAGAAGTCTTTTGCAAAGTAGTTTGTATGGAGCACACTGCTTTATGGAAGTGGTAGTTGGACATACGAAAGCAGGAAAGAAACCTCCTTGAAGCAGTAGAAATGTGGATGGCACCAAATGATAAAAATGAGTCGGATTAAAAGAAAAAGCAGATCGAGAAGTGCTAAGGGAAGTAAATTAGAATGTAAGGTTGTTAAAAGAAATTAAAAGTAGGGAGATTAAATTTATTGAACATATTATTTGACAGGTCTTCATTAATATTTTTGAAAACAAAGAGAAAAAATGAAGAGGTAATGCTTAAGGCCAAAAAATCTAATTAGCACTGCCATTCAATCAGGAAAATGAGAAAGAAATGAAAATGTGATTTGGAAACCCTTCTGGCCTTTCTCAGAGGATAGATTCTTGAAGACTCCCAGATTCTTGAATAGATGCCTCTGGGCAAAACGGCAGAACTTACCCAAATTCCTCCTTGTAAGGATATATCCAATGGATAGATTCTCTTGACTGTGGAAATTTTGTTTTATCTCCTTCTTTTTCCCATTTCATTTAGTCAGTGACATCAACCTAGCAAAATCTATATGGAGGACATTGAGAGCAGAATGGAATGTGAAATATATAACAATATGAAACAAGCAGCAGAAAATATAGGAGTGATTGTATTGACAAGGCACAACCTTTTGTTTAAAACATGAATTGGGGGGGGGGGCGATGACCTCGATGTTAGGCCCCTTTAAACAACAAGCAGCAAAACATGAATGAATGAAATTATGAATGTATATTTCATGTAGAATATATTTTTAATTTTGTCTTTGTTGCCACCTATTCCTGAAATTAAGTCCTGGCTCAGTTGGCCAACTTTTAAGTGTGGACAACTTATCTCAGTAAAATTAACTTACTGACATGTTGAAGATCATCTTTCACTATAGCCTAATATCCCAGTTCCTAGTCTACACTGTATAATTTGGGATGATTTTTTTTTTTTTTAAGTCACTGACTCTGTTATTTAGTATTACAATAATTTTTTTTTCTAATGCTACATTTTCTATACTCCATCAGTCGGCTCACAATACTTGTGGAATCTTTGTTGGTTATGTAGCAATATAGTGTCACTCAAACATGTATATTTATGAGAATGAAGTCTGGAGTATTTTAGTGGAATTGACATTAAACAGGGATTCTGAAGTGCCAACAGTTTACTGTTACGTAATTTTAATTCTGACATCCATTTCATAGTAGTAGTAAGAAATGATAGTGAACGTTAAGGACATCATTGCAGTTGTTATGGTAAGCAGGATACGTCATTGTAGTTTTTTCAGTTGGTTATATTTGAGTGAATTCAGCAAGTTACCCAAAATAGGAATGTTGTGTTGTGTTGTATTGTGTTGTGTGCTAGATAGGCAGTGCATGTAATTTGAATGTGTCTGATATATAGGGATTAATATATTTATAATAACCTATAGGCCTATTCATTATCTATTTGAGAATGTTTTGAGATATAGTGTGTACCAGCTACTGCATGTTTCGTTGATGGGTTAGTTTTTTTTGATTTACCAAAAATGTATTTTTATCATCTATTCTGTAATAACGCCATCTAGTGGAAGCAAGTTGTAGCAGAAGAGATTGAGAACATCTTAACTAACAATAGTCAGTCAGTGTAATGCTATTCTGGTGGAAAACAAATTGATGTCTTTGAATTGTAGTGCTGGCATTGTTTGCTCTGTACACTGTGGACAGCCAAAAGAACAAGCGCATTCATTTTAAATTAATTTAGTCTTTGTGTTAGACTCTCGATAATATGTTGACGCATTCTGCAAACCTTTAGTCATGTGATGCTGCTAGCCTTGAAAATCTGATAGTGCAATGAAAAGTGAATGTACAGTGGTTGTGAAGTAGGGTACCTTTGAGATAGTTGGACCGAATTAAACACTTCACTGGGAAACCTCTTCAAATCCACTCAGACTACGTAGCAGAAGATCGACCGAAATGCAGAACCATAATTCACACTTGTAATTAAGTCATGGGATCATGACTCCTCAGTAATGAGGAAAATTAGACGAAGTGATGCTGTTGTTGATTACTATTGCCATTTAACTCGGAGACTTGTGAAAAATGTAATAATTGCAAATATCTGTGTTATTATTCCTTGTATGGTAGAAACAAATGAAAGACAGAAGATTGAAAATTGTGCTTTTTGCAACTTTTGTTATGTAAGTTTTTCATTATAACTATTATTAACCAAGAAATTTAACATTTCCTGTTTTCCCTTAGTATTGCTACACCACTGTATATTAAGCAAATAATGTATAACCTAGTGCACAGCCAGGTTATCCCTGAACTTAACTACTAAATATTGAGAAATCCTGTTGTGTGTTTTTTTTAATGTTCCTGTTTCTCTTAATTAGAAATTATCTGCCTTTTGCCTGCTGTGCATTATCATACATAAGACAACCAGTATTATTGTATTCAAGTCCTGCATCTAATCCTTCAGTCGCTGTGATCAATAACTTCAACATGGGGACATTCAGTGTAATCTTTTGTATATCACAGTTGTTTATATGAGAATAGAGAATGAATATTATTGGTCTATAACCTTGTAGAAGATTAGAATAGCCAAGGCTCTGGATTTTGGTAGATTTCCACATTTGATAACTTGAAGTAGCTCAGGGTTATTCTCCTGCTGCTGAAATGTTACTGCACCTTTTGTCAAGATTTGTCCATTACACCTTCAGAATAAATAAGTTTCATTCTTCATAGCGTTCATAATGCAATACTATTGACCACAATAATGAGATTACTACTAATTTTAGCCTTATATCAGAGATTTCTATTTGTAGGCTGTCTAATGTACTTATTCAAAGCTACATCTATTAATAGCTTTGCCATTTATCATTGGAGCGTGTTTAACAAATCATTCTGTTGCCTTTTTTTTTTTTTTTGTGAAGAGTTTATAGATGACATCAGTATGTTATTTTCCTTCAGAAATGGTGAACTACGCTTGAAATCAGAATTCATGCAAATTCCTCAGCAGACTTGGAGTGGTTGGGCATTGGATGTACTCGTCAAGAAACCTGTGGTTTGGTCATTTCAGAGAGCAAAAGATTTAGTGGTTGCCACAAAAGGAGAAGAGGAAACAGTTTACATCCATGTTGGAGCTACTAAGGTGATTGGCAGGTGATAATATTTGGATTATGTGTATTCTCTTCATCCTAGCAAGTTGTGTGTAGTTAAAATGATATGAATTAATACTTTTCTCTGAGTATAATTCTCTCTTCCTAATGGTTTTGTCTTCTTAATAGTGAAGTAGCCTTTAGTTCGGAATTCCCATTTGTGTTGTACCTAGCATGAAAATAGATTTTTCTTCTGTCTCTATCCTTTTGCTCATAACAGAGTATGATGACACATCATAGAACTGAAAAGTTTACACCATGCTAGCTGCCTCTGTGGATTAGTAGTAGAGTGTCAGCCTCCGGATCCCAAGATAGCGGGTTCAAACCCGGCAGAGGTAGTCGGATTTTTGAAGGGCAGAAAAAAGTCCATTCGACACTCCGTGTCGTATGATGTTGGCATGTAAAAGATCTCTGGTGACACATTTGGTGTTTACCCGACAAAATTCATTAAATCTCAGCCATAGATGCCCAAGAGAGTTTTGGTTTACTCGGTCTGCCATTTAGTAGGCCTAGAGTAAAACGGAACGTCGAAATTGGCGAGCAGACAGCCAGATGGCGTCAAATTGAAATGTCTGCACACAGTAGCTGAGGCCGTACGATTATTATTATTATTATTATTATTATTATTATTATTATTATTATTATTATTATTATTATTTATTTATTTATTTATTTATTTATTTATTTATTTATTTATTTATTTATTTATTTATTTATTTATTCTGAAATACATGTTCCAAGCCATGAAGTGATAAAATTTATTGAATGTTACAAAAACTCATTAAAAAATGTATAACAAAAGTAAGTTTTGGGAAAGCACAACTTTTATGAGTTTAAAATACTTCTAGAAGTTTAATGAAGTTATTATAATAATTATAACCTTGTGCATTATAAACTTCAGTAGCAGAAGTACCATGAATATAAGCAAATATTACAGAATTTTCTACGATGTTTACATACAAGCTCCCTTAAAGAACAGCCCAATCATTTGCCTGGTGTGAAAACGGGAAACCACGCAAAACCATCTTCAGGGCTGCCAACAGTCGGGCTCGAACCCGCTATCTCCTGGATGCAAGCTCACAGCTGCGCACCCGTAAACGCACAGCCGCCTCGCCTGGTCAGCAGTTATGTAAAAAGAAGGGGGTGTAATATGGTAGCTACTGGCCTTCCACCCAGACAGCCAAGGCTTGAATCCTGGTGGATCCTTGGATGGAATGTTCACCTGAAAAGTCACATGGCATCAGGAAGGGCATCCAGGCTTACACCCTTGGCCAAAACACAGAATGAGCCAGGGTGGCTCCATTGACCAGAAAGAAATAACTGGGAAAAGCCAAAGAAAGTTTTGTCTGTTTCCTTGGCTGAATGATCATAGAGCCCAGGTTTGGTTCTTGGATAGGGGACTGATTATTTGTGTATTTGTTTTATTGCATACCTCTTCATTTACACACAACACCTACCAAGCAGCACAGAAACACGCAGTAGTGATTACGTCCCTGTACATAGGGTTGCCATCAGCAAGGCTGTGCTGTAAAACACATATAGGGTATATCCCAAGAAACTGGGGAAAGACAAGGAAAGAAGAAGGCTAATCTAGATAATGTAGCACTTCTGTAACCAGAATACTGTAGATGGTAATAATTTCAGTTTGTACCTTGCAAAATAAGAATGGTGGTGGTGGTGATTATTGTTTTAAGAGGAAGTACAATTAGGCAACCATCCTCTATTGCAAAATAAGATGAACTGCAAAATTTCTTGCTTGCACGTAACTTCATATGCAACTTTTCCTTTAGAACTCATTATGACTTCCTGGCTTCATGAACAGGGCAGGATTCTGCTCTCAACTGAAAAGGGGGCCTTCCTTGAGAATTTTTCTTTCTTGATATGACAGTTGTAGGATAAGGAGAAGGCTTGAGAAATACAAGAATAAAATGTTAATTTTTTTCTTTCATATTTATCCTGGTCTCCTCTTTCTGTTACTTTCTATATTCACATTAGCCTGTCATTGTGTTTACTCTTTTAGTTATGTTCTCCATCCTCCCTGGCCTCCTGGCTTTAATAATTTATATTCTTACACTTGTATATTCCACTTCTGTTTCTTATATTTTTACTCAGTTTATGATGCAGTGCATGAAAACTCCTACTTCGGTCAGTGTGTGCTCACAATTCTGTTTAAAAAGAATTAAAACGGTGAATGTTCAACAGAGAACGTGCAGTTCAGATAGGCTGCATTTGTGTAGTACTACATTTGGTGTATTTATTTTCATTTCTTTACCAGAAGCTAGATTTTGAGTATTGCATGCTTTAATATGTAAACTTTCACTTTTTTTTTTCCTCTCTTTGTATAGTTACATATATTTTTCATCTTGTCCTTTAGTCGCAGGCAGAAGCTGTATTGGCAATGGTGCATGAGAGTGATAAAGGATACCTCTTTGCATTTGATGAGCTAGAGCAACTTTGTAAAGAAAAGGGCTTAACTACTGAAGTAGATGTAGCCATACACTGGCTTCTTCGACAAGGACTGGTTTCCACTGCAGTTGTTGAAGGTACTATTCTTGTAAAATTTGCTGAGAAACACAAAAAAGCTAGCAATGTAACAGAATTGGATCGAACTGCCCATTCTCTGAGATATACTGAGAAGGTACTTATCACTCAAATGGAGAAGCTGGAGGTGGAGAAGTTAGAGACTATACAGACAGCAAAGGCCTACCTTGCGAAAGGCATGCGGCAGATGGTGAGTAAACTAAACCTTTTTTAATCCTATACATTGGACATTGTCTTAACCAGTCTTGTATTAAGCAGCCATCTAGGTGAATAAAGTCCTTTCTGGTTTCCCCAAGGTCTCGAGAACCCATATTACCTTCCACCCGACCCCACTCCTACATAAGATGCAACTTGTTTCACTTACAATAGCGGATGCCGTTTTTTAGTCACTTGGCTGATTTATTCATTGCTGTAAGAAACAGGTGTACTATTTTAGGGATTATAAAAATGAGTGCTGATAAAAGAAAGTAGAACCTTGTAACAATCCACCGAGCAAGTGGCCGTGCGGTTTGGGTCATGAAGCTATCAGCTTGCATTCAGGAGATAGTGGGTTCGAATCCCCACTGTCGGCAACCCTGAAAATGGTTTTCTGTGGTTTCCCATTTTCACATTAGGCTGAACCTTAATTAAGACCGCAATCGCTTTCTTCTCGCTCCTAGCCTTTTCCTATCCCATCGTCACCGTAAGACCTATCTATGTTGGTGCAATGTAAAGCAAAATTGTAAAAATAATAATTTAACTATCCAGAAGAAACTTGGTGTGTTAGAATGTTTAGATATAATGAATCTATGCAATTAATTTGTAATGAATTAGGAGTTAGGAAAAGTATGGTAAGCCTAAATGATTGGCAGTGCAGTCAAAGATCTCGGCAGGACTATTGTATTTGGGTGAAATGACAAAAAATACTTTCTAGTAGATACAACTTTAAAGAATGCAACATGAAATTTTCAGTGATGCCTTTTTTCTGTGGTTTGTATAAGAGCGTCATAAAGGAACTCTAATTACTGGATCAGTATTGAAGTATAATACAGTAAAATTCTGGCTAGGTCCTTTAATATTGTTTGTTTTACCGGCCATTTCATTAACCAGCCAATGGCCCAGTCCTAAGCTGACTGGTTGAGGGCGTGTCCAGTGTATTGTATATATATTTGTGGAAAACTTGAATTTTCCCTTTTTAATGTCTCATTGTAATGTATTTTGTCCCAGAAAGTTTCTGGATTACATGCGGTTGTTGTGTGATTTAATCTCCTTTGTAGGGTTGGACCAGATACACTTCCTGGTTTTCGAAGGGATTTTAATCCTGGATTGGAGGGTAGAAGGGTATTTCTCAGTCACACAAGACAAATCGAGTAACTGTCTTATGCGATTCACAGTGAACCTGGTAATGAAAGTCAAACATTATGGCTGAGGATGCTGTCATGCTGACCATTTGACAATACAATATCTACAGGCCGTGTACCTGGCAGCAATTGTTTTGTCTGTAATGGGCCATGTATGCGATGAGTTTGTTTTGTTTGTCATTTGTAGGCTTAGACAAAGATTTTGACTAAAATATCCATGTTTTGTACTGCTTGATAGTATACATGTTGCATCTCTGCCTCGTATTCAAAGGTCCTTGGTACAATCCCTCCCTTTTCTAAGGATCTTAATCATTGGTTTAAGTATTGGGGAGATAACTCAACCTTATGGAATCAGTTAAGGAGTTGTTTGGTTTGAGAAACTGCAAACCAGTTCAAGAAAAGCAAGTAATATGGGTTAAGAAATCACTTCTCTGACTATGTGATGCTCCATATCTGCAGGCCTCCTAGCTGTATAACAGCTGTCTTGACAGGCTCAGAGTTGTTAATGGGCTATATGGCCCATGGGTTTAGTTTTAAAATATTTCTAGACCTTTGTGTCATTGTATAAATCTTATTTTCATTCAGCCTTAGCCCCCCCCCTCCAAAAAACAAAACAAAAAATGAACCTGGCTGGCTCCAACCCAGAAATCTGGGATAAGCTGAAGAATGATTTATTTTAGTTGTATTTGCTTGTTCCAATTTTAGGCATGAGATTTCTATGTCTCAACCTCATTTAACATCTTATTGTTAAATTAATACTTTGCGTACGATTGTGGTGGTGTTTCCTGTGGTACTACCTCATCTAGCTACTCTTCCTCTGTTTTTTTGATCATGTAGATACATACAGTGTATATTGTGTATTGTCTTTCTATCTGTCCCTCTAGGGTTTAGCATGCTTGCCTCTCAGCCGTGGGTTCTATTCCCAGGCAGGTCAGGGATTTTTATTTGGACTTGAGGGTTTGTTTGAAGTTTACTCGGCCTACATTATTACTGTGGAGCTGTCTGATGGTATGTTGGTAATCTTGGTCTACAAAACCAAGAATAACGGCTGAGGGGATTCATTTCGCTGACCATGCTTCATCTTGTAATCTGCAGGCCTTCGGGCTGAGCAGCAGTCACTTGGTAGGCCAAGGTCTATCAGGCTGTAGTGGCATGGGCGGGGTCTATCTGTATCTTTTTTATATTAACCTAATACTTTGTTTTTCATACCGGACAGGACAATTAATAGCCCATGTCTTTTCAGTTTTTATTTTTTGTCTGTCTATCTGTTTGTTACAACATCACAGGAAAATGGATTGGTGGATTTTGATTAAACTTGGTATTTAAGTTTACAATAATAGCAAGTATGATCTCAGCTATAAGTTGTACAAAGCAGGAGGGAGGCTTCATAGCGGACCTAAAACATAAAACTCGATGTATCTCCTTTACAGATGGTTAAACACGAAAATAGCATGTGACTAAATTTATTTACAAACAATAAATGTTCATAAAAATGGAAAAATATTGTACCTCCTTAGAGCGGCTCTACCGGACGAGATAGTGGGTTCGAACCCCACTCTCGGCAGCCCTGAAGATGATTTTCCGTGGTTTCCCATTTTTGCACCAGGCAAATGCTGGGGCTGTACCTTAATTAAGGCCTTGGCTGCTTCGTTCCCACTCCTAGCCCTTTCCTGTCCCATTGTCGCCATAAGACCTATCTGTGTCGGTGCAACGTAAAGCAACTTGGAAAAAAATAAATATATGTATTGATAATTAATTGGGTGCAGAATTAAACAGAAAATTACTGTAAACTACCTACAAACCTATTGATTGATTGATTGATTGATTGATTGATTGATTGATTGATTGATTGATTGATTGATTGATTGATTGATTGATTGATTGATTGATTGATTGATTGATTGATTGATTGATTGATTGATCGCCTAACACCTTAGCTTCTGAGTTCTATGATATGCTTCATTCTTATAGGCATTCTAGGGTTAGTGAGCCTGTCTCTTACCTGGAGGTCACGGGTTCGATTCTGGGCCAAGCCAGGGATTTTCATCTACATGAGAAAAATTGAGGAGCTATCTGACAGTGAGATAGTGGCCTCGGGTTTGAAAGCCGAGAGACAGAGGTGCAGTCATATGGTAGCCTAAGGCCTATCAGGGTTGTAGCACAATAGGGTTGGTTTAATTGGTTTCATTCTTGTAATGTCTTCATTGTGTTCATCAATGCTGTTTGCTGCTGGTTTGTTCCTTTTTTCATCTTGTCAGTAAAATTTTATGAATCGTTGTTAATATTAGTTAGACTTTTTCTGTATTAGGTAATTCTCCTTTTCTGTTACAAGGCATATTAGATAACTTTACTAGATCATCATTACTTGGACTTCTTGTTTGGAACAAGATATCATGTTTTACTAATAGCATACGGTAATTTGGAAGCTACATTAAAAACTATAACTTTTTATTTGTTTATGGGTATTTCAGTTGCCTTGACAAAGAGTACTGGAATGTATTCGAAACGTCGGCAAACTATGAAATGTACAGAAAGCAACAACATGGTTTAACCTGGAAGAAAAACTAAATAACTACATACCGCTTCAAAATATGATACATAATTTACCTTTTAAATTAGATAGGTACTTATTTGTCATCATGGAAACTTGTAAATGCTGCAGGAAGGTTTTGAAATAAATAATATCCAAATTGAAAAAAAAAATAAAAATATATATATATATATATATCTGCTTATGGCGAACTGCAGTTGAAGCTTGTGTTGCCCCTGTCTCGTTCATAATTTATTTGTGAATTTGTAAATATGTATCAGTTGTTCAGAGAGGCACATTATTCAGAAAATATTACAATTATGATCCTATTCATATGCTAGCGAACGTACAATTCATAAAATATTCTGTGTATCTCTACAACGTGGCGCGGCTCTTATAATTAATAGTTAGCAAAGAAAGCTATTATTTTGGACCTAACAATTTGTTTTGTAAAGGATGTTCAGCAGGCACAGGAGGGGGAAGCAGACTCTGTATCGTCTGTGTAATCCCTACAAGGCGAGATATATAACAGTGTTGATTTGATATGGGGCATATGTAGCCTTCTCTTTGGTGCTCGTAGGACTTTCAGTTGGTCAAAGGTTCATTTGCACTATCTGGGAATGACAGTTCAACAGTACTATATCATCAGAAGAATTTTCAAAGATTCTGTCCATATACTAAATAATTTCTTCTTCTTCTTCTTCTTCTTCTTCTTCTTCTTCTGTGTGAATGGATCACTTAGGACCACGCAGAATCAACATTTGTTGAGCTTTCCTCCTTGCCCAATAGTTCTTCATTTCCATTGATTGTTGTGATTTCTGTTCCTCCGACCACCGAGCTCGATAGCTGCAGTCGCTTAAATGCGGCCAGTATCCAGTAATCGGGAGATAGTGGGTTCGAGCCCCACTGTCGGCAGCCCTGAAGATGGTTTTCCGTGGTTTCCCATTTTCACACCAGGCAAATGCCGGGGCTGTACCTTAATTAAGGCCACGGCCGCTTCCTTCCACTTCCTAGGCCTTTCCTCTCCCATCGTCGCCATAAGACATATCTGTGTCGGTGCGACGTAAAACAAAATAGCAAAAAAAAAAAAAAATGTTCCTCCGACCAAGTACGTTGTGTTAGTTTCTTCTCGTCTTCCTCAAATCCCCTTGTGTGAACAATAATCACTTATATAATAGCTTGTAAGAAAATACTACACTGTTATCCTGGATCTCCATGGTCACCTTATCTGTCACGTGGAATCCATTCTCTTTGGAATAAACTAAAAATACCTCCAAATAATTTCATGATTATTACTACCTTTTATAAAATATCATTTGTCTCATTTATGGAAGAATCGTTCTATCTTGTTACCACTGAAAATGAGAGTAGTATTCAGTCTGGTATTTTCAGTTTTCCTCTGTGGAACCGAGATTTGGACTTTTCATGCTACGCACCTGAAGAAAAATCTATTCTTTTGAAATGTGGCGCTGGTGAAGAATGTTATGCATACCTTGGACAGCATTTTGCGCCAATGATTCCATTAAAAACCTGTTTAACCTCAGAATCAGATTATCATCAATATGTAAACAAAGAGTTTTACAATTCTTTGGACACACTATGCGACGTAGGAATGACAGCATAGAAAAACCGATCATTCTTGGAAATGTTCCCTGCAAAAGAAAGTTCCCTCTTGATGGTTGAACATTATCAAGAGTATAACTTTGTTGAACATCTTTGTTGCAGCATGTCTGGCCAAGGAATGTAAGAGAGAGATATCAAAAATGAAATAAATCATACACTCTTCCTTACATAGAGTATATTCGTAAACTGTTAGTTAATTGCATGAAACATTGGATTATATTTGAGCCTTTAGCATATTTTTCACAGCTGGGGGTGTAATAGCTAGGGTTCCAGGATGTAGATGACTTGCATATATTTCATGTCTTCCTCAGTTTTATGAAAGAATTCACTAGAGCTAAGATTGTTGAAGAACTGGATCAACTAAGCTCAAGGAGGTTGCAGGCTAAAGAAAATAGCTGCGTATATCAGTGAACCTTAACTGCCACAGTCTGCATGATTATTGGGCATATACAGGTATTTTACATAGTAATTTATATTCTTATGGATGACATGACGTGACAAACTTGATGATATTGCTGAGGTCACAGCTGTTGTCAAAAATAGCTCCATTCATTTTTAACATTTCAACAGCTGCTGCTAATGATTCATAGCTTGTGACATCCTCAGTTTCTGTATTATTATATTGCCATTGAATTGAAGAATAATGTTGTTAATGAGGAACATTCGCAGATCACTAGAAAATGTGACGCTGAAAATGCTAATGTCTGTTCTTTGTGATAATGGCACATATTCATGTATGACTTCGGCCTTCAGTTTTAATGAGAGTGCTAAATGGAAGAATGGACTGATGTCTTTCTGTTGAAAATTCTGTGTGCATTGTTTACTGTAAGAAGAGATGCTTACTGAATGGATTGGGTACATGGTGCAGGTCGTGTAACTGTAAGCTTGCTTGAGAAACGAGAACCTTGCCATTGGCTGACCTAAAGTTCTTTTTCTGTGCCTTCTCATTTAATGTTTAAATAAACATGCTGGTTCATGTTAGTGGTCACCTCAGTGAGTGGGCCCAGTCCATGATAACACCCCTGAAACATCACAGACTCACCTCCGGCTTGGACCTGACCTTGCACACATCCAGGATGAAATGCTTCGTTTGGCCTTCGGTGCATCCTGCTGTGTGCATCATTGGAATACAAGCGAAAAAGTGATTCGCCAGACGACATTACATTCCGTCAGTCAGCTAATGTCCACGTTCGCTGATTTCTAGCCCATTGAAGATGTGCAGCTTTATGTGCCTGTGTGAGCTATGGCCTCTTGCAAGGTGACCGACTCCAAATGTTCATTGCATGCAGTTCCCGTTGAAATATTCTCTCACTAACAGGTTGGGATGGACCTTCACTCACTGACTGCAGCAATTCTTGTTGGGTTTGGAAGCGATTCTGATTCACGAGCCGTGAAACGCGTCTCCGGTCCCTCTCAGTCAGGATCTTTTTCCGACCGCAATTCTGACACGTGTCGTACACCGCTGCTTGTAGACACGTGGAACAGTTCGCTGCATGAAACACCAGCAAATCCAGCAACTTCACGCACCGTATAGTCATGGCCACGGCCAAACACGATTGCCCCTTTGTGCTACTGTGTCACATCCTTACATCTACCCATGTTGATGTACACTGTCCGCTTGAAACATCAATGTCTCACTCATCGCTACTGCCATATGCTCACGTAGAGGCAGTGTGCGTACGGTTGAGCATGGGTCTTCGCTGCGCCATCTGTACAGGCTTATCGATCCATCTGTGTGTGCGCATTAGGGTGACTAATTTTTGTCCTGTGAGCTTAATTACAGCTAGCGATGGGTCGAACCAGTTCATTCCTATGAACTACTTCACTCATTCACACTCTTTACCGTGAACCGTTCAAATGAAGTAGTTCGTTCATGAAGTAACCAAGCCTGATGAAGCTGCTGGTCGTTCAGCAGCGACTTCGTTCACAGTATCTCACTCACTCAATAAAGCTTCATAATACTTAATAATATTACCAACAGATGGCAGAGCTATATAATTATGGACCAAATAGCTTGCTTGCTTACAGCATCTAGATGATGGTTGATAGGGACAGGGAAAAGATAAAAATATAACGAAGGAAATACATTTAATCTGGGGTCATCTTATTCGCATGATGCACTCAACAGTGTCTTTATCTGCCTCGTGATACCTGTTTTAGCTGTACTCTGGCAGAAAACACCAGGGTTACCAACGTTATTCATCATATCATAATATTTTTTCCTCTTAAAATTCAATCCAAAATAGAATGAATATGACTACCACTGCCACAAATATCTATTTATCTACCTTGATGAATCTTTCATACAGTTATCCTCCTGTGAGCGGGGGCGGTAGAATAACACCCACAGTATCCGCCTGCCTGTCGTAAGAGGCGACTAGAAGGGGCCCCAGGGGCTCTGAATTTTGTAGCGTGGGTTGGCGACTACGGGGCCCTTAGCTGAGTCCTGGCTTTGCTTCCACTTACTTGTGCCAGACTCCTCACTTTCATCTACCCTATCCGACCTTGCTTGGTCAACTCGTGTTCTTTTCCGACCCCGACGTTATTAGAGCTCTCGAGGCCTAGGGAGTCCTTCATTTCACGCCCATCGTGGCCTTTGTCTTCCTTTGGCCGATACCTTCATTTTTCGAAGTGTCGGATCCCTTCAGTTTTTTCTCTCTGATTAGTTTTAATAGAGGATGGTTACCTAGTTGTACTTTCTCTTAAAACAGTCATCACCACCACCACCTTTCATATAGTGTGCTGTCACTAACAAGTAGCTCTCATTTTTAATTGAAGTCCACCCATCCACTGTCAATACAACAGCTTCTGCAGACGACATTGCAAGCATAACACAAGCGTGCGAAGTGTTGAAAGTTTTCAAAGATTGTACTGAGAAAATGAGCAGTGAAAGACTGGTCACTGCGTCAAAAGTTATACTCCTCATTCAGTCATTGAAAAGATGGTGTTGCAGATTTGCCAATAACTCTGAAATTCGTGGTGATGTGAAACAGATGGCCGAGAAGCTAGTGGAAGAGCTAAATCGTCGTACTTAAAGCACTCTATGAGAGACGATTCCAGCTTCAGGTCTTTAAAAATGATGTAAAGTCCGTTCATTTTGATTTATTATTTAATTAGTCTATTCCCCAAGTGCAGTTTTGTTTAATTAATTAAGTGTTGTGTATGAGATGAACACTACTGCAAGGAAGATACTCTTTCAGCCGTGGATTCAGCCAATTTTTACTTCCAGATTCTCAAGGCAAACTTTTTATTTGCATGTCTGCTGTGCTCACTCTGTCGGATTGTCAGTGTCTTTGTAGGCTATGTATCTTTAATGGTGTAATAACACAATTGACAGGTAGGATGGGACTGGGAGTATTTAAGGAGGAAATTAATGACGTAGCTAGAGAAGAGAGAGAGAGTGAGCTAGCGACAGACAAATCGAATGAGTTGTGAATGATACGAAGTTTTTGAACTGTGAATTATGTGAAGTGTGAGAACTGTGAAGTGTTTGAACTACCAGTTCATTGAAATTGAGTGGTCAGTTCACACTTCATAAGAGTGAAGCGTTCATTATGAACGACTCATTCACGAGCTACCCATCACTAAAGCCAAGCTGACATACAGTTGACATTATACAAAACTGGGTCTAAAGGCCCTCAAAATACGTTCCTGCAACGTTCACCTCACACTGCCAACGATGTGGGAGGCACTGAATACCATCTGCGTCACCATTTGCCGCACCATGTGTGAATCGGGTCATCTGTGGTCACACAGCGTTGGCAATGTCCTCTCGTGTCGCAAACCGCCTACCACATAGTGGTTCCTTTGCCTTTCGTATAGGATCCACCGTTGAACTTCCGTCAGTACATGCGGTACCCACCGCAATACGATTTTGCGCAGTTTCAGCTCTGTCCACACTTGCCCTCTCGAACTCTCAGTAGCGCCTGTCTTCCTCCAGGAGCTGCTCGATGACGGCAAGTGCCACGTCGGTCCCGAACGTTACTGTCACCGGTTGCCACATGTCTTTGCTGAAACTTTCCAATCCACCATGCTACTATACGACATGGGAGGGCTTCCACCAATTCACTCTGACATTGTCTCTCATTTCTCTATTTTATGTATGCGCCGCTCAACGCAATTGATTTTACAGCGCTCTCTGTGTTACTACCAGCAATCATAGCTTCCACGCGACAAATAGCATTCTGTGATCCACTCACATATCTACCAAAAAAAAAAAAAAGAATCGTTGTAGTGACTTTTGCCCCAACCCTCGTATTTCATGCCTGATGCACGAATCCTGTGTTGGTTTCCTAAAAAAAAATCCTTCTCGTGTTTCCAGGAACACACTCTTTTGTCCAAGCTCCCAGGAATTATTTTGGGGGGTTAGGATTTTCTCTGGGAGGGTCTTCCAAAACAAAAGTCATAGGAGCAGATTTAAACCTGGGGATGGGGGTGGTAAAGTACACCCAAGGTGTTGTAAGGTGTTGCCTGTTGTAAGAGGTGACTAAAACGGGAACCTGGGGCTGTTTGTTTGGGAGCGTCGATTGTCAACCGCTGTTTCCCTTGTTGAGTCAAGCATTGTGTCATTCTCCTCCCTTTTATCTCTCCCATCCGACCACTTTGATCAACTCCTGTTCTCTTCTACCCTCGACATTATTAGATTTGCAAGGCTTTAATTTTCACCCCTTCATGGCCTTTCCCTTTCGTTTGCCGATACCTTCGTTCTTCGAAGATCAGGCATCTTCCACCACCCTGATTATAGAGGTTGGTTTCATAATAATAATAATAATAATAATAATAATGCCTCCAGAGAGGCTTGGTGCAGGTCTTTCAAGATCACGCCCTTTAAGAAACCTGCGCGTCTTTGAGAATGGATCCCTAACTAAGATGAATTGTAATGCTGAAGACGGCACTAACACTAAACCCCCGAATCAGAAGAATTAACTAATGATGGTCAAAATCCCCAAGCCGGTCGGTAATAGAATCCGGAACTCCTTCGATCAAAGGTGAGCATGCTGACCATTCCGCCATGGTCGTGGTCAAAACTCGTATTCTCGTCTCGAGGTGGTGCAGCTCTTTTCAGACACACCCCCAATGGAGGTAAGCTGCATGTGCCATTTTAACCTTGTTCCAGCACTCTTGCCATTCATAAATCTCTGGCAGTACCGGGAATCAAACACGAGGCCTCAGATGACGGCAGGTAGGCCCTAATAGCGCTAACAGTTACGGTACGAAGGCGGATGTTGCAGCGTTGAACTTGCTATTAAAGCAATAATCACTACCACCAGCAAATGAAAACGTTATATTTTTAGTTATGAAATGGATTTAATTGAATAAAAAATGTTCATACATTTACAAATGAAAAATCAACGGGTTAAATGGAAAACTGAAGGCAAAATGTATCATAAATTTCTGGGCTTATAACCATCAAATATATATTTTAACATTTATAATATTGCAACAATATACTTCGTTTTTTCAGTTTATATGACACTAGTAAAAAGCCCAAGTAAAATCTATTTTTTAAATTAAAAACAAATCTAACCAGAATTAAAATTTTAATTATTTTTTCAGTAAATGTATTAATTATATTCGCCGGGCTGAGTGGCTCAGACGATTGAGGCACTGGCCTTCTGACCCCAACTTGGCAAGCTCGATCCTGGCTCAGTCCGGTGGTATTTGAAGGTGCTCAAATACGACAGCCTCATGTCGGTAGATTTACTGGCACGTAAAAGGACTCCTGCGGGATTCAATTCCGGCACCTCGGCGTCTCCGAAAACCGTGAAAATAGTTAGTGGGACGTAAAGCAAATAACATTATTATTAATTATATTCTTAGAGAAACCTTTAAAGACTGTTTTCTTTCCCAAATTCATTTCATAACACTTGATTTAATGGGTTAAATATTTGAAAACCCGTATGTGCTGTTTAAATTTGTCATGGTCATTTTGGGGGGTTTGCTTTTGTCTCAATATCTTGATATAAATTTGAAATTTCCGGAACACTTTAAAATTAAATGCATGAACTCAGAAACTGCCGGGCCGATTTTTACTTTTAGGTGTCGTCGGCTCGGCCTTCATGCTGTCTGAATTTCGTACTCGCGATAATAATGCCACTGGCTTTACATCCCACTAACTACTTTTTTTACCGAGTTCGATAGCTGCAGTTGCTTAAGTGCGGCCAGTATCCAGTAATCGGGAGATAGTGGGTTCGAGCTCCATTGTCGGCAGCCCTGAAAATGGTTTTCCGTGGTTTCCCAATTTCACACCAGGCAAATGCCGGGGCTTCCTTCCACTTCCTAGCCCTTTCCTATCCCATCGTCGCCATAAGACCTATCTGTGTCGGTGCGACGTAAAGCAAATAGAAAAAAAACTACTTTTACGGTTTTTGGAGACGCCGAAATGCCGGAATTTAGTCCCGCAGGGGTTCTTTTACGTGCCAGTAAATCTACCGACACGAGACTGACGTATGTGAGCACATTCAAATACCACTGGACTGAGCCAGGGATCGAACCTCCCAAGTCGGGGCCAGAAGGTCAGCGGCTCAGCCGTCTGCGCCACTCGGCCCGGCTGTGGGTTTCGTTGGACGAAAAACACCATTTTCAACTCCCATCCGTTGGCAGTTCCGGAAGTCGGGAGCCGTAGTGTCGGAACTATCGGAAACACACAAGGAGCTATATTTTTTCGAGAGGATCATTTTCGTTCCTATACATTGTTTTTACATAACATTGGGCACATTATCTACCAGATCATCCTTTTTTCCTCCTTTTTTTCTTACGGACAATTTCATGTGGCATTTTTCAGTGTACAATCTTTCAATGACATTCAGTGGAACCTGTATTAAGTGACCGCCGGCCGTTCCGAGGAAAACTGGTCGTTTAGAAGGATGGTCTGTTAATAAGAGGAGGTAGTCTTAAAGATAACAGCACAGTAATTTAATAAGAAATACGGTACAGTAGTCGAAATATGCTTACCTCCCAAGACCTTATTTAAATGCAGTTTATTTACAGTACTTACTATATACAGTACTGTACTACAGTGCGTTATTCACAGAAATATTCTGACTTCATATACAGTACGACGTTCATTTTGGCTACAATAATCATCGATATAACTTTGTTTCCTTTTTGTATAATCCTTCCTAATTATTTCGTTTTCTTAGCTTTCGTGTAGCACATGAAATAGCCCACCTACATGCTGTGAATTCACAAAATCTTCCAGATTAATAGAAAATTATATTTTCATTCTCTTTCTCAATCCTTCCTGCAGCGTTATTGTACCCTTTTCCGCTTCGTCACTGACGCGAACACTTTCTCTGTTAACATCAGTTTCCCAGTAAAACCATATCAGACTTCTCTACAAGAGAGATTTTTTTCTCTAAAGTTTATTGCCAGGAAATGTATTCCTTTTAACTCTAACACCGGGGAAAAATCATACAACAAATGGAAAGTACCTTCCAAAAATTGTTGCACAGTTCTCTCCTCCCAGTTTCTCTCCAGGTCGTCTTGGTACTCCAGGACATTATCTCCTTGCACCGTAGCCACGTTTAAGTCCTGTATTGACTCCATGGCTAAATGGTTAGCGTACTGGCCTTTGGTCACAGGGGTCCCTGATTCGATTCCCGGCAGGGTCGGGAATTTTAACCATCATTGGTTAATTCCCCTGGCACGGGGACTGGGTGTATGTGCCGCCTTCATCATCATTGCATCCTCATAACGACGCGCAGGTCGCCTACGGGAGTTAAATCAAAAGCCTTGCACTAGGCCTCTCCGGAGGCTACGCGACAGTCCTGTATGCCTGCCACCTGAGCTAGAACACTCCAGTCCTGTGTCTTCATCTTGTTGTGACGGTTCGTTACAAGAACTTCTCGGAAATCCACAGGATTGGAAGCACTTTGTACCTGTTGTGGGAAAATGGGAAACACGCAAAACCATCTTCAGGACTGCTGACAGTGGGATTCGAACCCACTATCTCCCGAATGCAAGCTGACAGCTACTTGACGCAAACCGCGCAGACACTTGCTCGGTGACACAGCAACTGTAATTTTCTTTGCGAAGTCTGAGGCAGTGGGAACTTCCTCCATGTGTGCTATTACTGAATGAAGGACACACTACCTGTAGGTTAGTTTTATATAATGCCTTCATCAAGAGGCTGCGTTGTCCAACAGAAGAAGAACCTTGCTGTTCTGGTAGCCCATTTTCCGGACGAAATTTGATAACAGTTCCTCATAATATTTCTCCTTATCCAGGCTTATTTTTGTTCGCACGCCATGTGAGGCCATCCATCGTAGAAAAATCCGTATGCTTGAAACATCTTGGCCTGAGAGATGTGCAATGACTAAAGGTAGCTCTTTTTCTCTTTAACTCCATTTACACACAGACACCGCGAGACGCTCTTTGAAAATCTTCCTCCCACGCACTGCTGTGCTTTAATAATCATCGATTTGAACGGCAAGGAACGATAAAATAATCCTGCTTCATCAAGATTGTAGATGTCGTTCATTTCGTAACCTTCAGTAACCAAAGAAATGCGATTTTTCAAGTTCACGCTTGTTACGGCACTTACGTTACCTGCATCACCACTTTGTTGTTTGAGTCACCAGTCCATAGACTGGTTTGATGCAGCCCTTCATGCCATCCTATCCTGTGCTAACGTTTTCATTTCTACGTAACTGCTGCATTCTACATCTGCTCTACCTGCTTGTTATATTCATACCTTGGTCTACCCCTACCGTTCTTACCGCCTACACTTCCCTCAAAAACCAACTACACAAGTCCTGAGTGTCTTAAGATGTGTCCTATCATTCTCTCTCTTCTTTTGGTCAAATTTAGCCAAATCGATCTCCTCTCACCGATTCGATTCAGTATCTCTTCATTCGTGATTCGATCTATCTATCTCACCTTCAGCATTCTTCTGTAACACCACATTTCGAAAGCTTCTATTCTGTTTCTTTCTGAGCTAGTTATCGCCCATGTTTCACTTCCATACAATTCTACGCTCCAGGCGGAACTCTTCAAAAACATCTTACCGGGCGAGTTGGCCATGGGGTTAGAGACGCGTGACTGTGAGGCTGCATCCGGGAGATAGTGGGTTCAAATCCCACTGTCGGCAGATATGGTTTTCCGTGATTTCCCATTTTCACACCAGGTAAATGCTGGGGGGCTGTACCTTAATTAAGGCCACGGCCGTTTCCTTCCAACTCTTAGGCCATTCCTATCCCATCGTCGCCATAAAACCTATCTGTGTCGGTGCGACGTAAAGCCACTAGCAAAAAAAGAAACAAACATCTTTCTAATTACTATATCAATGTTTCAAATTTCTTTTCTTAAGAAAGGCCTTTTTTGTTTGTGCTAGTCTGCATTTTATGTCCTCCTTACTTCTGCCATCGTTAGTTATTTTACTACCCAAATAACAATACTCATGTACTTCCAGTAAGATTTCATTTCCTAATTTAATACTTCCTGCATCACCTGACTTCGTTTGACTGCACTCCATTACTTTTGTTTTGGATTTATTTATCTTCATCTTGTACTTCTTACCCAAGACTCTGTCCATATCATTCAGCAGTTTCTCCAGATCTTCTGCAGTCTCAGATAAAATAACAATATCATCAGCAAATCTCAGGGTTTTGATTTCTTCTCCTTAAATTGTGATTCCCTTTCCGAATTCTTCTTTGATTTCCTTTATTGCCTGATCTATATAGGACATTGAAAAGTAGGGGGGACAAACTGCAACCTTACCTCACTCCTTTCTGGATTGCTGCTTCTTTTTCAAAGCCCTCGATTCTTATCACTGCCGACTGAGTTTTATACAGATTGTAGATAATTCTTCATTCTCGGTATTTGATCTCGATCACCTTCAGAATCTCAAATAGCTTGGTCCAATCAACATTATCAAATGCCTTTTCAAGATCTACGAACGCCATGGATGTGGGCTTGTCCTTCTTAATTCGATTCTCTAAGATGAGACGTAAAGTCAGGATTGCTTCACGTGTTCCTGCGTCTCTTCTCAAGCCAAATTGATCTTCTCCCAACTCAGTTTCAACTTTCACTGAAAAAATGAAATGGAATGCGTATGGCTTTTAGTGCCGGAAGTGTCCGAGGACAAGTTCGGCTCGCCAGATGCAGGTCTTTTGATTCGACCCCGTAGGCGACCTGCGCGTCGTGATGAGGATGAAATGATGAAGAAGACGACACATACACCCAGCCCCCGTGCCAGCGAAATTAACCAATTAAGGTTAACATTCCCGACCCTGCCGGGAATCGAACCCGGGACCCCTGTGGCCAAAGGCCAGCACGCTAACCATTTAGCCATGGAGCCTCAACTTTCACTAACTGACCGGAAAACGTTGTTCTTGCGCACACGAAATCTTTCGAGCCAGCCGTTGCATGCAAAAAAATCCGTAACACCGATTTTTTCACCGATTTCCAGCGCCTTTTCTTTCATTAACGATCCACCTATGTTACTATTTTTGAACCACTCATGCAACAGATCATTACTAAACTCGTGTCCTCGCCCTGAGGTGGTGCACCTCTGTTCAGGCACATCGCCATTGGAAGTGAGCTGCATGTACCATTTTTACCACATACCAACCCTCCGCAGTAGCGGGAATCGAACCCGGACTACTGAAGACGGCAACCAGTAGTGCTAACCGTTACGCTGCGGAGGCGGACAGCAGATCAGTAACATCTCCAAACTTTTCCTGACAGTTTTTTTTTTTTTTTTTTTTTTTTTTTAATTTCGCGCCGCGTTTAATATTGATGCTCCAGTCCTCTAAAATGCTTTGTTGTGGTTTCAGAATAGAATTAATCTGAATTTTACTACGCTGCATTTTTCCGCCAGTTTTCTTTCTGATAATCATTTTTCGCTATCGGGTATCGCTTTCACCCGATCTTCCAACGACGTGACACATCTCGCCTTGCTCATGTTTACCCTCACTATAGAACACCGGAAGCGAAACTGCCGATAAGAAACATTCCGTTGTGTCTGACCCCTTCACACAGCACTCACGGGTAATATGTTATTTTTAGAATGCAGGAACGACCTGGTCATTGACACTTCCTGCTGACAAGATCTTGCTAAATGCAGCCAATACGGACTAGGCATTACCCCACCTTTTGAACGCAGTCATACTGTACTTACAGTGCTGCATTATTGTTATCAAAGAATGCTGACTTACCTGTCTTTCAAAACAAAGGGAAACATTAGTGCTTATCTAATCTTTCAAGGAATGTGGGTACAAATTTCAGTTGAATGTTGTGATGTCTTTACAGTATAGTATTTATCCAGGTGATCTTTTAAAAGAGGTCAGACCAAGCAGAATTCCTGGTCGGTAGTGCGGGAGAGGAGTGGTCTTCAAATAGAGGCACAAATTATCCTTAAAGGGATTTTAAATAGGTCCCTTCAAAAATCGGTCTGTTAGAGGGATGGTCTCTTAATAGGGGGTTCAGTCGGGTTGCACTGATTGTTTCAATTGTTAGATTGTGGAAAACAGAAGGTATTGGAGCGAAGGTGGCCGTAGCCGCGTTGAAACACCGGTTCCCGTGAGATATGGGAATTTAAGCAGCATTGGGCGTGGTCATGATTTGAATGGGTTGCCACGCGCTGTTGGTGGGGGGTGAGGGAATGGAGGAGCGGAAAGGAACTGGCCACCCTACCGTACGTAAACTCTGGCTCGGGCACACCTCTGTGGAGGTTCGGACCTGCCTTCGGGCAGAATTCAGCCTTACCTTTTTACACTTGTAGCATTGTAAGTAAAGAGATTTTGTAATCTTTTTCTCTGCATAAATGTATTTATATTTATTTTTCAGCATTTCCACTATCGGTTATAACGACACCGAATGGGCCGTCAATAATCAGTCGTTAGAGCCTATCTTTTTTATTTTATTGTTAAAATGTCATATCTATAAGTTTTAGGCTGCACATTTACATGGTTAATTAATATAATAAATTTAAATCTTCGAAAAACGTAACTGAAAGAAGTACTGTATTTGTAGAACAGATTTGTGGAGTGGGACTGCGAGGAATTTAATTGGCTTTCACTTGAAGAGTAGGTCCGTTGATCAGTACAGTGTTTGTTCTTTGCTGCTTAAACCTTTTAAGATTCTTCAATATATTTGTGTCCAAATATTCTGGTACGCTTGATTTTTATATAATTTTCTTCGAAAAGAGACTGGATTTTCTCTCTGACCTTACACATTGTAGAAATCATTCAGTGTGATACACCCAATTCCTTCGCGATGCTGACGTTTGTTTTCCAATTTTCTAATCGCAGTATTATGTGTGACTTTTCTACAATATTAAACACTTCTGCTTTGTGGTGTTTGCCTTGACTGTTTAACAGACAGAGCGATTTGAAACCTACAATAATAACCGTTACATTGTTGTCAGCAACCTCAAATACGTAACAAACAATTATCAACATTTAACATTATATCCGATACATTTATCCGAAAATGTGATCAAAATAGGTTTTCATATAGGATATGTCCAAATACAGTAGAGACAATACGCGACACTCAGCGAAATATCGAGGGACAGCTATTAGATCTATCTCTAGCGGGTAGACCTGAGAATTACTGATTCTGTCATAAGAGCACGTGTGTTTGTGTGTGAAGTTTTTGGTGTTATTTATGCGTTTTCAGTGGGTTGACATAATTAAATAGTAGCGTGTGCCATTCCTTGATATCTCCTCTCATCATGAGGGGAAAGTTATGTGCTGTGTTTGGCTGCAGTAACTATGAAATAGAGAAGAATGCGCGGTCTTTCTTTCGCTACCCTCGTGACAAGAATATGTAATATTGTGCTTGCATATATATTCTTCCAGTGACAAAGATTCCGGTGATCACTGCGGGCAAGACAGAAGCGCGATTCATCACTAAAGGCGACCCTATGCTATTCGTCGACCCACGTCGATCTTTCTCGACACCAGGCCAGCCTTACACGTCGCTGTTGTGGGGTCAATGGAACACCTGCAGGGACACGGGCTCGTAAGCCAGCTGGACGCAGGCGATTACCAAGTGTTTGTTGTGTAATGTGGGATGCCACAGCTGCTCTAATTTGCGCTGCCGTTGCATGGGGTTCCATCCGGTCCATGCGAATGATGCGGCGATCCTCTCTCACAGTTGTCCGTCGCGCTGGGCCTGTGCCAGGTCTACGAGTGTGGGTACCTTCATTTGACCACTGCTGTCATACACGTTGTACCGTAGATGCCTGTCGGTCAACACATGCAGCGACAGTCCTTAGCGATAATCCAGCCTCACACAGCCCAATTATCCGAGTCCTCTCAAACGGCGACAGTTGTTGATAGCGTGCTCTTCTCTGTCGTCGAGGCGTGTTTGACGGGGAACACTTCACTGCACAGACTGCAGGTCAACTACGCTATACCTCAGTCCGTATACTGGAGTCGCGATCAATCACGTGGGGAGACCTGTAGCAAGAATCCAATGGGTCTGAAACTTTGATCGTTTACATACTTACACGGCATCGTTCCATATCTTGAAAATCAGCACAAACGACCAATGCCTTCATGGTGTTGCAATTTCCATTTTCTTAAGTGGATATGGAAGTAAGTTACTGTACACGCAGTGAATAAGATTTCTTTTAAATAGCATGCATCTTAGCGTTATTCGAGAAACCGCATGGGGAGGTAGTCGTACGTCGTTTTCGATGCAAAGTGCGAGTGCAGAGTTGTAATGATAACAGCAGGCTCACTTGCCTACTGACATTCGCAATCGAGTTGGGGAGTTTCCATAATAATGGTAGGCCCCGTTGCCTACTGCGCGGTCACAATCGATTTGGGGAGTTTTCGTTACAATGGCAGGTCCGCTTTCCTATTTCCAAGACACATTACATTTGACGAGTTTTTATTATAATGGGAGGCACCTTCCCTACTGCCAGTCAATCTTGAGGTTTGCTATTATTATAATGACAGACCCCTTTTCCTAATGCTAGTGAGATTATTGCCAGTCACACCGAGTTCGTAAGTTTCTATTATAATAGCAGGCCACTTTGCCTAATGCCAGTCACATTTTTAGATGGGTAAATTTGTTTATAATTGCGGGCACCGTCGCCTCATGCCAAACACAATCGGATAGGAGAGTTTTGAACAAAATTGCATGCTCCCTTGCCTTCTGCCAGTCAAACCGAGAAGGAAATTATTTATTACAATGATAGCCCTCATTACTAAAGCTAGTTACACACGAGAAGGATCCAATTCCTACTGCCAGTCAAAGTCGATGTGGGGAGTATTGATTCCAATAGCAGACGCCCTCCTGCTGACAGTCACTATCGTTTGTAAAGTAATTATAACGGCGACACACCCTTTCTAGATAGCTACAAATCGAATTCAATGAACATATATAGATCGACATACGGAAGTATATGTACATTTACAATTTTGCAGACCTTCATTTACAGATTAACTGTTGCTAAACGGTACGTCATATCGATAAACGGACTGCACCATACGACGCCGCTTTTGACGATCTAAATGGTTGATTCTCTGGCATTTTCTCGTATACCCTTTACTTATGGATTAGATTGAGTTAGATATGGTGAATAGGGCGATATTAGGGTAAAGTTTTCACACAGTGCATTACTTTTCGGATACTTATGTGACAGCTTGAAATATATAATTTGGCTCAAATATGGCTACTGGGAGGGTCAATGTCCTAGTCAAATTTATTGATTCTATCCTTCCTGTAAGTGTGTCAAAATATGAATGATACGTTAAAAAAGTGTAAAATATGCATGTAATCGAGAAATACACCCAAATATAACGTATAAGGGGTAGAGATACGACAAAAAGTCATAGAACCAAAGTTGTAGGTCACTCCAAATTCAACGGAGATTGTGCCAACCGTTTTGTGATACGACTTACCGTATTTCGATATTTTCCGGGGTAAAAAAGGGAAAAATTTAAACATCTTCGAATTTTCCCGACTGTTACAGGCTAAAACAAATAATTTTGCCAAATTTCAGTTTTCTAATCTCATCTCGCAGATTGTGCCGCCATCTTGATTTGGGGGAGGGAGTAAAAATTAAGACTTTCAGGAAATTAAAGATAAAAATTATGCAGATGTTTATTATTACACCTGAAACGATAACTACGAAAATTTCGCCCAAATAGTATATGTGCAGACACACGGCCGTTACGATTTTATTTATAAATATAAGAAATATGCTCCACGTGCAACACCTTTCGGTCAATGTCCACTGCGACTTAGACTCTAGAACCGTCCGTTAATGATATCTCCCTTAATAATCCTCCTATGGAATAGGTGCAAATGAGAAAAAAGTTTTTCAAAATAATTTCCACCACACTCAATACACTTCTCCATACGTCGAAACCAGTCACTGAACCAACTCTGCCACTTTTCTTCGGTTACATTTTCACACTCTTGATCCCATGCTGCCAGAAGCTTCTCGTCGGATGCAAAACGCCGCCCTTACAGCTTCATCCTCACTTCTGGGAATAGTGCGAAGTCACACGGGGTAAGATCTGGACTTTATGGAAGGTGATCAAGCACAGTCAACCCTGATCTGGCAAGAAAATCCATTGTTACATTAGCACGATGTGCTGGAGCATTGTTGTGATGGAAGAGCCAAGTGTTGGACCGTGACCTTGGACGTAGCTGCTTGAGAGCCTGGATGACCTGAGGCAGACAAGTCTCACTGTACCACTTCGCAGTAACTATCCTTTGTGTTTCTAGCACAACCCGAGCCAGGATGCCCTGTTATGTGAAGAATACTGCAATCATCCTTTTCTTCACTGACCTTGACTTTCGGACAGTCACAGGAGTATCCTCATCTTCAAACAGCCACACCTTGTTCTGGGATTTTGTTGGGACATCGTAATAATAAAGCCAAGTTTCGTCACCTGTAAAGATGCTATTGACGTTACGCGAAGTCCCATTTTCAAACTGTTTTAGCATTTTTCGGCACCATTTTACTCGATGTGCCCTTTGTTCCTGTGAATGTGAATGGGGCCCCCAAAAGGAACAAACCATTCTACCATGGAGATGGTCATGTAGAATTGAATGAATAGAGCTGTGCAGGGATGTGGAGGGTCTCTTCTACCTGCCGATATGTCAACCGCCTCTCTTGCCGCAACATTTTCCTCACAGCCTCAATGTTTTCCTCAATCACTGATCCAGACATTCGCCCAGAACGAGGATCGTCTTCAACCCCAAAATTTTCCCTCTGAAACTCTTTACCAGCGGAAAATTGTTGTCCGATGTGGACAGTCCTTCCCCAACACGAGTCATTTCCTCCAGGCACTGGTCAACAGTTAATCCACGAGCAAAATTGTAGCGGATAATTAACTAACTAACTAACTAACTAGTTAGTTAGTTAGTTAGTTAGTTAGTTAGAGTAAAATCACTGTTTCAGTTCCCTATGAAACCCTAGTTATTTCCGGGAATTTGAAATGGTATGGACCTTTAAACCTACCTCGGGACAGGTGGTTCCTAAATATGAAGTTTGGTTGAAATATATCGAGTAGTTTTCTAGTTATAAGAAAAACGCTTTACACGCACCAGCTTTTTCTGGGACTGTACTGAAAATATTCCGTTAATGATATCTCCCTTATTTATCCTATCGAAATGATGCACGTGAGAAAAAAGTTTTAGAAATTGATTTTCTTTAAGGAAGGTAGAGTTCCATTAAATTTGGATGTGTATATTTTGTGGGTGTGCAAAATAACAATTTCGGTTTCGTACAAACTCCCAGTAAATTTAGGAATTCAGAAAAATGATTGGCCCTAAAACCTACCCAAGGAGAGGTGGATTCTAAATATCAAGTTTGGTAGAAATATGTACAGTTGTTTTCAAGTTATAACAACTCGGATACCAAGGCTAAAAAATATGCATATCGTCATTGTTACATCTGAAACAGATAACTGTACGAAAATTTCATCAAAATATTCAATGTACAGACATACGGTCGTTACGATTTTATTTACACTTAAGAAAATTGAAATTGGAACACCATGAAGGCATTGGTCGTTTGTATTGATTTTCAAGATATGGAACGATGCCGTGTAAGTATGTAAACGATCAAAGTTTCAGACCCATTGGATTCTTGCTACAGGTCTCCCCACGTGATTGGTCGCGACTCCAGTATACGGACTGAGGTATAGCGTAGTTGACCTGCAGTCTGTGCAGTGAAGTGTTCCCCGTCAAACACGCCTCGACGACAGAGAAGAGCACGCTATCAACAACTGTCGCCGTTTGAGAGGACTCGGATAATTGGGCTGTGTGAGGCTGGATTATCGCTAAGGACTGTCGCTGCATGTGTTAACCGACAGGCATCTACGGTACAACGTGTATGACAGCAGTGGTCAAATGAAGGTACCCACACTCGTAGACCTGGCATAGGCCCAGCGCGACGGACAACTGTGAGAGAGGATCGCCGCATCATTCGGATGGACCGGATGGAACCCCATGCAACAGCAGCGCAAATTCGAGCAGCTGTGGCGCCCCACGTTACACAACAGACAGTTGGTAATCGCCTGCGTGCAGCTGGCTTACGAGCCCGTGTCCCTGCAGAAGGTGTTCCATTCCCCACAACAGCGACGTGTAAGGCTGGCCTGGTGCCGAGAAAGATCGATGTGGGTCGACGAATGGCATACGGTCGTCTCTAGTGATGAATCGCGCTTCTGTCTTGCCCGCAGTGATCGCCGGAATCGTGTGTGCCGATGTACCGGGGAGAGAGGCCGTCCAGATATTATTGCTGAGAGGCACACAGGGCCAACACCAAGCATTATGGTCTGGGGAGCTATTGGCTTTAATGTGAAATCACAATTAGTGCTTGTTGAGGGCACTATGACTGCTCGACAGTACGTTGATAGGGTACTCAATCTAGTGGTTGTCCCTATGATGGCGAACATTGCTATTGGGATATTTCAGTAGTACAATGCCCGGGTTCACACTGCACGCATCTCCAGAGAAGGTCTCCACGACATCACAACCTAAGAATGACCCGCCAGATCCCCGGACCTCAGTCCCAGTGAGCATGTGTGGGACATGATGGGTCGACAACTGGCCAACCGTCCTCAGCCATCCACAACTCTGGAACAACTGATCCGTGCAGTGCAGCAAGCATGGGCCACAATTCCACAGGAAGCGATCCAGGGCCTTACTGACTCCATGCCTCGACGAATTCATCAATGTATTGCAGCTCGTTGTGGGCACATCCTGTATTGATTGTTGTCCAAAGTTGCGGTCAGAGAGACCTGAAAGTGTAATCATCGAATCACAACCAAACACTCGTCCTGCATGTTCAATTGCAGCAATGAAGCACCACTCCTTCTGGGTGCTGCAATTTCCATTTTCTTCAGTGTATATAGATAAGAAATCTGCTCCACGTGCAACACCTTTCGCTCAATGTCCGCTGCGACTTAGCCTGTAGAATTGTCCGTCATTGATATCTCCCTAATAATTCCGCTATTGAATAGGTGCATCTCAGAAACAAGTTTTGGAAGTAGGTTATATTAGGGTTGGTAGATTTCCAGTGAGAGAGTAAAATCACTGTTTCGGTTCCCTATAAAACCAGAAATTTAAAATGGTACGACCGTAAAACCTACCTCTGGACAGATAGATGCTAAATACGAAGTTTGGTTGAAATACACTTAAGAAAATGGAATTTGCAACACTATAAAGGCATTGGTCGTTTGTGTTGATTTTCAAGATATGGAGCGATGCCATGTGGGTATGTAAACGATCAAAGTTTCAGACCCATTGGATTGTTGCTACAGGTCTCCCCACGTGATTGGTCGCGGAGGAATCAACTCCAGTATACGGACTCTAGTGTAGCTGTGGCACCCTACGTTACACAACAAACAGTTGGTAATCGCCTGCGTGCAGCTGGCTTACGAGCCCGTGTCCCTGCAGAAGGTGTTCCATTGACCCCACAACAGCGACGTGTAAGGCTGGCTTGGTGTCGAGAAAGATCGACGTGGGTCGACGAATGGCATAGGGTCGCCTTTAGTGATGAATCGCGCTTCTGTCTTGCCCGCAGTGATCGCCGGAATCGTGTGCGCCGTCGTCCCGGGGAGAGGGGCCGCCCAGATCTTATTGTCGATAGGCACACAGGGCCAACACCAAGCATTATGGTCTGGGGAGCTATTGGCTTTAATGTGAAATCACAATTAGTGTTTGTTGAGGGCACTATGAGTGCTCGACAGTACGTTGATAGGGTACTCAATCCAGTGGTTGTCCCTATGATGGGGAACATAGCTAATGGGATGTTTCATCAGGATTCACACTGCACGCATCTCCAGAGAAGCTGTCCACGACATCACAACCTTAGAATGGCCCGCCAGATCCCCGGACCTCAGTCCTATGGCGCATGTGTCGGACATGAGTCGATAACTGGCCAACCGTCCTCAGCCACCCACAACTCTGGAACAACTGACCCGTGCAGTGCAGCAAGCATGGGCCACAATTCTTCAGGAAGCGATCCAGAACCTTATTGACTCCAAGCCTCGACGAATTCATCAATGTATTGCAGCTCGAGGTGGGCACTTCCTGTATTGATTTTTGTCCAAAATTGCGGTCAGAGAGACCTGAAAGTGTAATCATCGAATCACAACCAAACACTCATCCTGCATGTTCAAGTGCAGCAATGTAGCACCACTCCTTGTGGGTGTTGCAATTTCCATTTTCTTCAGTGTATATCTAGTAGTTTTCTATTTATGGGAAATACGCGTTGCACGCACCCGCTATTGAGGTAAGTCTCCTGGGACTTGTACTGAAAAACATTCCGTTAATGATATCCCCCTTATTTGTCCTCCTATCAGAATGATGCACACGAGAATAAAGTTTTAGAAATTTACTTTGCACACGAGAAGAAAGTTTTAGAAATTTAGTTCCTTTAAGGAAGGTAGATTTCCATTAAATTTGGATGTGTATATTTTATGGGAGTGAAAAATCACGGTTTCAGTTTCGTATAAACTCTCAGTAAATTTAGGTACTGAGAAATACTATTGGCCTTAAAACCTACCCAAGGACAGGTGGATTCTAAATATCAAGTTTGCTAGAAATATGTACAGTAGTTTTCACGTTATGAGAACACAGACAGACAGTCACCAAAACTAAAAAAATATGCATATGGTCATTATTACACCTAAAAGGACAACTATTCGAAAATTTCGTCAAAATAGTCAGTGTGCAGAAACACGGTCGTTACGATTTTATTTATATAAATAAGAAATCTGCTCGACGTACAACACCTTTCGGTCAATGTCCACTGCGACTTAGCCTGTAGAACCGTCCGTTAATGGTATCTCCCTTAATAATCCTCCTATCGAATAGGTGCATATGAGGAACAAGTTTTAGAAATAGATTTCCATTAGGGTTGGTGGATTTCCATTATGGTGGTCTTGTGTATTTTGTGGGAGAGTAAAATCACTGTTTCGGTTCCCCATAAAACCCTAGTCATTTCCGGCGAATTGAAAAGGTACGGACCTTAAAACCTACCTCTGGACGGGTGGATGTTAAGTACGAAGTTTAGTTGAAATATATCCAGTAGTTTTCTATTTATAAGAAATACGCTTTACACGCACCCGCTTTTGAGTGAAGTCCGCTGGGAGTTGTACTGAAAAATAGTCCTTACCGAGCTCGATAGCTGCAGTCGCTTAAGTGCGGCCAGTATCCAGTAATCTGGAGATAGTGGGTTCGAACCCCTACTGTCGGCAGCCCTGAAGATGGTTTTCCGTGGTTTCCCATTTTCGCACCAGGCTAATGCTGGGGCTGTACCTTAATTAAGGCCACGGCCGCTTCCTTCCACTTCCTAGGCCTTTCCCATCCCATCGTCGCCATAAGACATATCTGTGTCGGCGCGACGTAAAACAAATAGCAAAAATATATATATATATATATATTTACTTCTTCTTGCATTGCCTGCTCATTTCCATCATCTTTGTTTAAAATTTCTGAAAAATACTCTTGCCATCTTCTCAATTGTTCTTCTTGTGATAACAACATATATCCTTGCTTATCCCTCACTGGTTTACTCTTCCTATAACCTCCTCTTGACAATTTCTTTGTAAATAATATAGAGTTGTTTCATATCAACCTTCTTCTCAGCTTCCTCTGCAATTCGTGCCTGCTGGTCTCTTGACAATTTCTTTGTAAATATTATAGAGTTGTTTCATATTGTGAAGACTCAAGAATAAAGCTAGATCCCCCAACAAGGCATGGAGTTAGGTTAGCAGTGAAACAATTAAAGAATGGTAAAGCAGCAGGTATAGATAATATAGATCCAGAAATACTAAAATTGGATGAAGAGGCCACCATTAATTTGCTGCTATCATTACTGGGGAAAGTATGGAAAAAGAGAAGGTGATACCACAGTGTGTAAGAATTGGAGAGGAATAACACAACTGAGCATACCAAGTAAAATTCTCTCTAGAATAATTCTAAACAGAGTAAAGGACTCAATAGAGCAGCGTCTTCGAAAAGAACAAGCTGGTTTCCGTAGACAACGCAGCTGTGTTGATCTAATAACTACGCTAAGAATAATTCTGGAGCAAAGTAATGAATGACAGGCCAAATTGTACTTGACATTCATAAACTTCGAAAGAGCGTTTGATTCAGTAAATAGGACCGTAATGTGGAAGACCTTGGTGAAATATGGGGTACCGGATAAGATCTTGAATCTCATGAAGGCAATGTAATGAAAGGTTTAGATGCAAAGTATACATGAGGGAAAACTCTAAGATTATGTGAATGTCACAAGTGGAGCTCGCCAGGGATGCGTTCTTGCACCAACAATCTTTTTAGTGGTGCTCGATAATGTCAGGAGAAAAGTGTTGGGTGGAAGGAAAAGAGGAATACAATGGGGAATGGGGAAAAACTGGAAGATTTAGAATTTGTCTTTTGTCTTCAAGAATTAGGGATATGAAACACAAGTTGGAAGGATTACAGAAGGAAGGAGAGGCTGCAGGACTCAATATAAATGTTGTTAAGACCAAAGAAACGAGAGTATGTGCTAAAATTGATGAAAGATTGTTTGTGGCAGGAGAAGAGATTGAAGAGTTTAAAACATTTACCTACTTGGGAAGTATAGTGACAAGAGTAGGAGGGGCTGAAGAGGATGTGAGAGCCAGAATAAGGAAAGCAAATGGAGCCTTCATGCAGCTGTATACAGTGTGGAAGAATAACAACGTGTCAAGGAAAACGAAAATTAAAATGTTCAATACAAATGTTAAATCAGCCCTTCTATATGCTTATGAAACTTGGAAGGTTTCACGAATTATCACTAATATCTTGCAGACATTTATAAACCGTTGCTTACGACGCATCATAAACATCGGATGGCCTGAAATTATATCTAATGACGAGCTATGGAGAACAACAAACCACGTTCCAGTCACAGTGGAAATCATGAGGAGGAAATGGAAATGGATAGGTCATCTATAGAACGCACAGCATTGGAATGGAATCCACAAGGGGCACGGGGAAGAGGGAGATCTGGAGGAGGACTGTAGAGGAGGAGGCTCTTGAAGCAGGGAAGACTTGGAAGGAAGTAAAGCATTGGCAAGTCGACGACTACAGTGGAGACGTTTCACAAGTGCCCTATGTTCCAGTGGGAACGAGAGGAATTAAGCTAAGCTAAACACTATTACATCTGAAACAGATAACTGTACGAAAATTGCTTCAAAATAATCAGTGTACAGAGACACGGTCGTTACAATTTTATTTATATAGATACTAAATGTTGGATTAAAGTTGGAAATTACCTCTCCAGAGAATTCTATCAAACCGAAGGTTTACTACAGCATTGTTGCATATTGCCACTATCATTCAACATTTATTTAAACGTCCATTTACGGAAATGGTCTAGGAAATGTAGCCTTATGGGAACTTCGGTGAACGACTACTACTTCCTGCATCACTTACTATTTGCAGACGACCAAGTAATAGCGACTCAAGACACTGATGACGCTTCTTATGTTATGAGGAATTAATTGAGGACTATCAAAATGTGGGAACTGACTGTGAATTACAGTAAAACGGAATATCTCCCCTCGGAGATAAATTCTGATAAAATGCTACGGATTGGAAATGAGGAAATAAAGTCAGTCGGTGAATTCATATATTTAGAATTAATGATTAAGGCTGATGGCACAAGGTCTTCTGAAATTGAGAGACGAGTAAATGAGGGCAGGAGAATAATTGGGGCAATAAATTCAGCTTGGTGCGCTGGCGTAGGCAAAGGAGGGGGGGATATTTCCTGAAACTAGAGCGAGGATCAGCCGTTGTTTTACGTGCCGGTACGATACGAACAAATTAAGAACTTACCCGAAATGTTAAATTAATGTAGGCACAACAAGGAATCTACTAGGATGGCTCAGTAGGGCCGTGCACAATTCTCTATGTCTGTACATCTTGAAGGAGCTTGAATGAAAGGAAAGCACTTAGGATTGTGATGCTCGGGGATATTCCTCTGTAGAGGCCTCAGTATTGGGAATATAATCGCGTGTTGACAAATGTCAAGAGATGAGAAGAGCAACTAGCAGGGGATTACTCTGTAGGGGGCCGGAACATGACCGCCGAGGAGATAATGGGGGCCACGACCAGAAACATTTGCAAGCTTACATCATCGTGTCAGCTTTTGTACCTCGGTTCCTGGAAACAACAATCCAGGACCCTGGCACAACGTGGTCGCGGTTGAGAAATGTGCTGTATTTAAGTTGCATTATTGGGAAGACTGTGACAGGATTATGCGCTGCACGTTAGTTCCTTATTTTGTGCCATATTAGTGACTTTTTTGAAGATGGACTATTTTGTCATAAAGAAGCCAAAACTATGTACATCCTCGGTAAGTTATGAAATAGTTGTTTAATTCTGACAGCAGCACTAGCATGTAGTAGCAAGACGTGATCGCGGATGTGTGCGTAAGTTCTATAGGTAGGCCTGTCTGTTTTGTCAAATGCCCCGGGACTGATTGGTACCTCAAATAGCACCATCAAAAGTGGGGTAACTATTTTGTAATTGGCGGGCGTGATAGCTCAGTTCCAGTGGTTCTATCTTCTCATCAAGACGGCTGAGGCTTGAACCGCAGTCGATGTATACAAAACGTTTGAAATGGGAAGTCTCGTTCTACTGATTAAGATTCTATTAAAACCGTAGATCCCGTCGCTAATGATTTAAAATCTCACGAACTCTAAGCTTGATTATTTTTCTTTAGTACTTTTGAACGATTACCGCATCATTTATGGTGGTGAATTTTGAGTATCCAATCATTATTCTGGCTTCTTCTGGTGAATGGATGCAGTGGCATACCCAGAAAATAATTTCAGTGGGTGAGGTATACTGTAAGTCCAGGCCAGTAGCGTGTATATAACTTTTCCTTGGGAGGGGGATATGAAAAGACAAGCCGGTCCTATCGAGTTCGATGACGGATCTTCAATAGATATCGGTGGTTTGGATTGTTACGATGTAATTATATCCAACAATCGAAATCATAACTTCTGTACTGCTAACATAAACTGCCTGCATTATTGAAACTGATCGTGAAATTAATAATATCGTTCTTCGTTTGTGAGGAAGTAGAATCTTCATTTAATTTGTCTTCTTAAAAGGGAACAACTTTGGTAGTACGCCCCCGTGAAGGCGACTACCTTCCAGGTCAGACATTTCGATTACAGGATACTCCAGGCCAATTCCATTGCACCCACTAACAAGGCTGTATCTTCCATATTCCATGCCTTTCTTAATTCTGTCAGTGCCGGGAATCGAATGCAGGATGCCTTAAACCAAATTCTAAAATAAGAGACGTAAAAGTAAACAGAGAAGGAAGCGACTTCTCTGCAAGGCTCCTTAGCTTCCAGTTACATCTTCCGTCCGGTCTCATGCATTTAGGACAGTTGGAAAATGTACGTCTTAATAAACGCTCCTCATAAAATCTTTGTGAAAATAATAACTGTATCTATTTATAGCAATACGTACAAACGCCTTCTTTTCATGTGGCTTAGTTGATTGAGTCGCTGTCCTTCTGTGTCCGAGTTTGCAGGTTCAAATCCCGGCTTGGGTCGGTGACCCTAAGGGTATAGTAATGGCAACAGCTCCGTGTCGTTGGCTTCTGGTAAGTTAAAAAACTCTTATAGGACAAAATTCTGTCGCTCCGGCGTCTGTTAAGAACTAGTATTTGGGAAGTGAATAACAGATAAAGACAAGGGCTTATCCAGAGGTGGGGGAGTATCCAAGGAGTCCAGACACCCTAAGAATTTTAACGAATGTACTTTTATTAAGCATTTTATATATATTGTATATTATTATTAGCTTCCGGAATCCGCACGAATCCACCACTAACTAGGAGCTAAGGCCACTCATTACCTTATTACGTATTCCATACCACCTAAACTCTCTGGAAGTTTGGACACCCACCGAAATAAAATTCAGGATGAAGACCTACCCGTAATCCCCCTCCCCCAAACTGAAATCCTGGCTACGCTACTGGCTTGGTGTGTTTCAAACGTTAAGGTACGTCCAAGATGCGCGCTGGTTGTCTTTGTCAGACTGTCTGACTCCGAGCGGCAGTTGGGATGTGGCCATTATGAAAGCTGGTTGTCAGCGCAGACAGAGCTGCCACAAAATGAAAGATATGAGATACAACTGATCAGTGTAGCATGGAACTAACAAGAGAACAGGCTGCAGCTCTATTGTTGCTAAGTGACAACGTTAAAACCAAGTTAAAACGAATGAGAAGTGATATACATCCAGTTCATGAATTAATATCTATTTACGGGGAGTACAAACACCTTTTTCCACAGTTACTTGCCGACGAAAACAGATTTTCCGAATATTTCAGAATGAGTTGGGATACGTTTTATTTTATTTTGTTAAAAATTGAACACAGGCGATGCTCCTACTGGAATGATCTTTAATTCGCTTATCCCATGTCGGAGAATTAAGTTGAACTTTTGAAATCAAATTCTCGATATCTATCGTTAACAAAATGTCAGACACACTCAACACGAAAATCAACAGCCTGCGCGGCAGGTTGTCTGAAACCAGAATGAACTAATCATTCCGGTGAACATCTGAGTCAGACTACCAGTGCGCAGATAGTACACAACAGACGTTGCCGATCGTGATGGGTGAGTCCTACTTAAGATGGCTACACCATACCAATAACAGCCACAGGAAATGATCAAATACGCATACCTCGCAACAGTAGATTTATCGGCACGTAGAACTCATGCGGGACAACATTTCAGCAACTCGGCGTCTCCGAAAAACATAACAGTAGTTAGTGGGACGTAAAGCCAATATTTTCGATTCCCGTCGGTCGGGTCTGGGATTTTAATCGCGTGTGATTAATTCTCCTGGCGCGGGGACTGGTTGTTTGTGTTTGTCCCAACACTCTCGTCTTCACACACCACACTACCAATTACCACAGAAACACGCAATAGTGATTCTATTCCTCTAGATACGGTTGGCGTCAAGAAGGGCATCAGGCCGTAAAACAGGACGAAATTCACATGTGCATAAGTCGCATCCGCAACCCCGCCAGATGTGGGAAAAGCGGTATAATAATAATTAATATTATAATCATCATCATCATCATCATCATCATTCGGTTCCTCTTCCAACCATTTGTAGCTGACAGCTGAAACGCTGGTCTCGCGCAGCAGGCTACATTATTACATTACCCGAAGAAGAAAAAACATTTTAGCATCTGAATTCGAGCTACTCAGTGCAGACAAGTGATCTTTTTTTAGATTTTCTGTACAGATTTACTTCTGAGTTTGAGTAATACAGAGCCCAGCGCTGAAGACCTGGATTTGGTTAACCACCTCAGGCTATTTCTATAACACAAAAGTAATCCTATTAATTTCAACCCTGCTAAATAAAATTAAAAGATACCCAGATTTAAACCGTATCTTAAACAAAAAGTAGGGCATTGTAATCCCCGTCCAGATTTTTCAACAGCTCAACTTTATCATCGAACTACTATAGTGCATTGTTTCTGGGTTCAGATCAAGTACGGTAGTGTGAGTAAACCATATCAAAGTGTATAACTCTAATCTCTAGATGACCATTGTGATCGAGTGACTCAATAAAGTAGATGTAGGAATGCAAAACTTACCAGCGGTTACAAAGTCGGTGCCAAGGGCGAGCTCGTGTGAACAACTAGGATATATGTTTACTTTTCCCACCGCAGGAAGTAGCGTGGTGAAAGTACAGACTGAAATTAGACAATATACACTGTATTTCTGTCAACATTCGAGATGGACATTTGCCCTATGTGTTAGCTACACATCTTCAAAGCCGTGCGATTATTTGCTATTTCTTTGCCTTTGTTCCGTTTAATAATAATTTATATTACGTCTCCCTAACGGCACTTCGCGATGTCTCGAATTCCAACTTGCGACGTTACTTGCGATCTCTGACCGTCTTAATTGGCAGTCAGCGCTGGAGTGTTCTCAAGGTCGCGGAATATGAGTCTTGGTTACTAGAAAGTTCTGTCGCAATACAGTGAAGACCATTCAGCTGGAGACAGGCTGGATTCTTCGTTATTGAGACGTAGTTCATATGCTTGGGTGACTTTTTCATCTCGATACAATCAAATTAGTATACAACGTTTTATTCGTAATTAGCCGACTACATACGTACAGTATATCTCTAAAAATTGAAGTTGAAATGGCACAGAACAAATGTCTTAGATACTCGACTAATAAATTAACTAATAATCACATTAAATTTGAGTCTGATGAATATTTCGTGAAACATACATACATACATACATACATACATACATACATATAATCCATTTCATTATAGACTTGTCTTTCAGTGTGCAGCCTTCGTGAATTAACTACAGTACCGGTATGTGATTACTCCACAATCCTACTTTTGTAACTGGCTATGTGGCCTCATGTTCTTCCACATTTCTTCGAAACTGAGTCTAAGCACTGTTGCCTTGGTCTCCCTCCGCTACTTTTACCCTTCGTGTCCGAGTTCATTATTCTCCTTTCCAACCTATCCTCCATTCGTCTGTGATGATGGGGGCCCTATCTATGATGAACTCTAATGCTGAAAACGGCATACACGCCCAGCACCCGAGCCACCGACATCAACCAATGAAGGTTAAAATTCCCGATGCGGCAGGGAATCGAACCCGGAACCCCTTGGCCCAAAGGCCAACATGTTAACAATTTAGCCGTGGAGCCGGACAAATGCTTAGTTCATAATGAATAAAGTTGAAAGCTGCTGTGAGAACGAACAAGTGGCCGCGTAGTTTGGGTCACGTAGCTGGCAACTTGCATTCGGGAGATAGTGGGTTCGAATCCCACTGTCGGCAGCCCTGAAAATGGTTTTCCGTTGTTTCCTGTTTTCACACCAGGCAGATGCTGGGGCTGTACCTTAATAATTAAGGCCACGGCCACTTCCCATTCCTAGCCCTTTCCGCTCCCATAGACCTATCGGTGTCGGTGCGACGTAACGCAGACTGCAAAAGCTGCTGTGAAAATGATGCCCATCGTTCTCGATACAAACGTTACAGCGGCGTAGAAAATTCCGAAACACTCGTATATCTCCACCTCTGAAATTTCACATATGAGTTGTCTGATTTCATTCTCCAGAGCTTCAAGTGGACGTGGATTTTTCTTTTTTCTTGTTCACTTTTTTAAAATTTGGGCATGTATTATCTCGAAAGCATTGCGGTGCCAGGGAAACGACGTAGAAATTTGCGAACGATTGTCATGCGAGTTCGTCTTTAGGAGAAACGTCTCAACTGGAAATATCCGGTGTCTAATACAATACCTTACCATGCTGATAGCTAACACAGCGTTCTACAACAAGTGTAAGAATACAACACTAATAACGTTCGCTCAACTAGAACTCCACTGGTGAACATTTATTTCCGCACCCTTACCGCTAACCATATTCGCTGCGCTGCCTGACCGCGCACTCTATCCCCGCCATTCGAGAACAAAGAATGTATTTCCACAGTTCATCTGCGTGGCAGCGCCATTTAAAGTACCGGCAACTGTTCGCTGCCTCTCCCTTCTACGCTATTATCTGTACGCTATTTGGTTGTTCAGCAATCTTCCCTGGCAGGCCAGGGGGCTGAATGTGCTGTGGGTTTATTTGTCACTTAGAACGCCCTTATTCTCGACCAGTAAGTAAACAGGGGATGCCTCGACAGTTTTCTGTTGCCATCGTCTTTGTTAGTCATATGTGAATTGAAGGGAAGAAGCTAGCAGTAAAGTATAGGCTTCAGAAGTCTTGGTAGATAAGAGTATGAAAAATATAATTTTGACAGTGAAGAATAACGATTTTTTAGAACTTATTGCAATATCGCTCAGCGGCTTTGGGTTTAAGAAGATGAAACCAGTGATAGGCAAGAAATACGATACTTTCAAGGATGTGATGCCATGAAATCTAGTCGTCACGGTCATTAGATCCCCAGCCGGCGTTCGAGCAAGCAGTAAATATTTGCAGTGTGGTTTTAACCTCCAACCCCCCAGGCCCATCCTCTTAAATGTAGCATGCAGGCTTCCTCGAAACAAGCTTTGCTACCAAATATCTGCTCTCCTCCTTTAAGGACTTCATTGTATCCTAGTATCTAAAGCAGTGCGTGCGTGTTTTATTTCTCTTAAGTGCTTTTGGGTTTTTACGTAACTATGTCTAAAATTAATTGTGGACGTGCTATTTAAAAAAAATGGTTTTGTACTTCTGCGGCAGTGAGCAGTCAAGGGCCAGCTTGGCAAAAACGTGTTACTAGAAGCTCGAGTACGCGCCTTAATAGTTCTGAAGTGTGTTAAGGGACAAAAATGTGTTCCGCTACAACTCACAGCAAAGGCAACAAACAGTTTTTGTCGCCAAAGCGTCAGGGTAAGCGGAGAGAACTCAGCTTTCCCTGGTCACCCGTTTGTGGATGATCGGTAAAAGGGCTCGCCAGTCGATATGTGCGTCTTTACATTTTCCTTGAGCGCGTAGCTACAGCATTTTTAGACTAGCTTTCCCTAGTAAGTTATTGTTCTCTAGCGTGATAAATAGTGCGTTTTATCGCTATTTCACAAAAGTTGCGTCTGCTTATTGTCACTTAAAGCTTCAGATATGTGTCTTACATTTTATACATTACTTGCGTGGACCTAGATATGATTTACAATGCCTCAAAAAAGTATCCGTCTTCTCCGCTATATCACATTAATCCATATGTTATATTCAAACGACAACCAATTGACTGTCAATGTCTCCGGTTTATACGATGTTATTGGCCCGCCGTTTAGTGATAAGTAGCCAAACTTGTCTGTAGTTGATAATAATGACACATAATGTTATAGCCCACTCCACTTTGAGGTCAATTAAGTATTCGTCTGACACACTAGGTAGCAAGAAAACGAGCTCATTCGATGATCCACCCTCCTTCAGCTTGTGTACATTTGCTGTGGTCAGTGTGCTTTGTGCCGTGAAATTGCGAGCATCAGAGAAAACATGGGACGGAAGCAGAAGGACACGACAGAGGAAGAACGACGGATTGCAGTACGATGCTTCAAAAACGAAAAAAACATTCAAAGAAATAGCCGAAGAAATAAATAGGCCCATTACGACTGGAGTATCATATACAGGTATAATTCAACAAAATCATACAAAAATAAACCACGAACAGGTCGGCCTTCAGTCATGATTCGGACTGAAAAACGTCAAATAGTGAGAACAGTGAAAAAAGATCCTAAATTGAGTGCTACAAAGATTACTGTAGAGGTGAAACAGGAAATGGGAAAATATCTCAATCCGCAGACAATAAGAAACATTCTTCATGAGGCTGAAAACAACAACCGAATAGCTCTCAGGAAACCATACATAACCAAGGTGAATAGACGCAAGAGACTGGCATATGCCAAAAATCACATAAATGATTACGAATTCTGGAAAAAGGTAATATTTACCGATAAAAGTCAATTTCATATATCTGCATCCAACGGAAGATTAAGGATATGGGGGCAGAAGAATCGTGAACTGGAAATGCAAAATCTCTCAGCCACTGCTAAACATGGTGGAGGATCTGTGCGCGTGTGGGGGTGTATGAGTGTGAATGGGCTAGGCGATCTGTATTTTATTGAAGGCGACATGGACCACAAACTTTATATCAACATACTAAAGTCACATCTTTCACAGAGCGTGAACAATATGGATCTTACAGATGGCTACATCTTCACACAAGATAAGTGACCCCAAACACACGGCCCTGAACACAAAGCTCTGGTTGCTATAGAACACACCACAATAGATGGGAACACCTCCGGAGTCACCAGACGTCAATCCGATTAAACATGTATGAGGCATTCTTGAAGACGATCTAAAAAAACACAAGATCTCAAACAAGAATGCTCTTAAGGAGCTATTAATGGAGGAGTGGAAGAAAATTACGAGAGAAACTACAGAAAATCTTGTAATATCTTTGCCAAGAAGGTTGCGTGAGATAATAAAGCGGAAAGGAGGACCTACCAAATCGTCGTCGCCGGGACTAAACCTCCTATGTGAAAATATTTTTGGAGATATACTGACCTGCAGCATGTACATTATGAAGAGCGAGAATGGCGTGACAGTATTCACACAGTATTGCACCTTAGATGACAGAACCTTACCGGCCAAAGTTCTAAGCTAAAACATTTCACATAGGAGGTTTTATCCCGGCAACGACGAAATATTAAGAACATATCCCCATACGTCAAAACAATTTCTTATGTGCGGTAGACGAATATATTTTTGACGCGAATGGAGACAATTGTGATTTTGTTTGTCATATTTTTGTTAACAGACGAAATAGTATTTTGTTAATAGGTAATGTACTCGCAGGACGTAATGAACGAACCTGTACTCAAGTCAAGCGTATACGTTCATGTAACCATCTGCTGAATACCTTATAAAGGAAGTAAAATTAAACTGAATGAAAGATGTAGAAGGGCAGTAAAATAATTGTGAAAGCTAATGAAAATGAAAATCCGCAGCCTGTTTCCAGTCATTCGACCGGATCAGGAGTGGAATGAATGAAGCCCGCATCTAGCGGTGAGGATAGGAAATGTGCCGGCTGCCGAAGTCTATCGCACCCCTCTGAGTGTGAAATCAAACAAGAAAACCAAATGTACTATTAAGGAGATTTCAGAGCTGAATCGGCAATTTCTGAATCCCATATCTCCTAAACATGAACAGGGAACTTCAGATAACTTACAAACTATTTATAATTGACGTGCACTTAATAATCTTCTGGTATTATTTCCATTATATTGTATTATTAATCTTATTTTAATTTTGTCTATCACCTTTTATAAGTAGGATTATGTTTCTCTGGTTATTATTATTATTATTATTATTATTATTATTATTATTATTATTATTATTATTATTATTATTTATGAAAAGTTGTGTACCATTCAGCTTACACAAAGAAAATTCTCACGCTTCGCCAGTGCTCGATGTCCCGCGGAAAGCAGGTTGAGTTGTAACCCTTAGAAAGGTGTTACTAGCACGGATAAAAGCACTCGGATTGATACCAGCAAGCTGTTGGGAATTTATTCGATGGACAGGTGGGTGATTATGGTATATTTGATATCCACGAAGATAAGACTATAAATCAAGTATTAGAACTTTCATACTAGCTACGGGACAATTTTACAGTACACCTGTTGAACACTTCCCAAGGTTGTGGGCAAGTTTTGAGTCCTTGACTATCCGATTACGCGTTCACATGGAGTGGAGTTGCGATGTTGCCACTGATAACATCAAGTTGTCATTAGTAACATACTAAGCAATTTACAGTTAACGTTATTTCTGTCATTCGTATTAAATGAGTGTACAAAAAATAAAAGCAGTTCAAAGAGCCTCTCTACCAGTCTATATATCGTCGTCAAATCTTGAGCAGATTTGGCTGTTTTGAATTTTAAGTGATGCTCTTCAAGGCTTTGCTGTTTATAAAATGTTCGATGGTTGCGTTCCTGCTCTCATGAAATGTTCCTAATGGATACCTCCAATTGCAATTGACAGTGATTACAAGATTGGCCTCATTGACACAGTCAGTCTGTCGTTAGCCTCTGTTCCTGACAGCAGGTTCTATCCCAGCTGAATAGGGTGGTATTTGAAGGTAAGACAGACAACTCCGAGTTATTGGCTTCCGGCATGTTAGAAAACCTCGTACGGAACACATTATTATTATTATTATTATTATTATTATTATTATTATTATTATTATTATTATTATTATTATTATTTCTTACGAACTACTTTTTCTTGCAGTTTTCGGTGACGCCTAGGTAACGGAATTTTGTCCCGCTTGAGTTATATGCCAGTAAATCTACGGACACGAGACTGGCGTATTTGAGCATCTTTAAATCCCACCGGACTGAGCCGCGATCGAGCCCACCAACTTGAACTCTGAAGGCCAGCGCTCTACTGTCTGAGCTAGTCAACTCGAACGTGCGTAACAAAATGATTGGGTCTGTTGTTAAGACCATTAGCAATTAGAACATATGTGAAATTATTATTATTATTATTATTATTATTATTATTATTATTATTATTATTGAGCGGATTGGCCACGCGTGTTAACGCGCTACGGATATGGAATCAAGCTCTGCATTCGGAAGACGAGTGGGTTCGTACGCCACCGTCGGCTGTCCTGAGAATGATTTTCTGTCATTTCCCATTTTCACTTCCAGCAACCGTCCGACTCGTTGGCTGAATGGTCAGCGTACTGGCCTTCGGTTCAGAGGGTCCCGGGTTCGATTCCTGGCCGGGTCGGGGATTTTAACCTTCATTGGTTAATTCCAATGGCCCAGGGACTGGGGGTTTGTGCTGTCCCCAACATCCCTGCAACTCACACACCACACTTAACACTATCCTCCACCACAATAACACGCATTTACCTGCACATGGCAGATGCCTCCCACCCTCATCGGAGGGTCTGCCTTACAAGGGCTGCACTCGGCTAGAAATAGCCACACGAAATTATTATTATTATTATTATTATTATTATTATTATTAGCCCGCCTGGTGGCCATGATCGTTAAGGCGCTGAAGTCTAAAACGGTCTAACACCGAGGTTAGCCGGTTCGAGTCCCGTTGGTCGAAAAAATTTTCACCATCAGAATGTTGGCCGGCAGGGTAGGGGAGGTGGTGGTATACAATTTCTAATCACTAGATTGCGTGCCAAAAGCCTGGATTAAATTCCAAACCTCTCCGCAGTGCTCATATGGAGTGAGGGCATATGACGCTGTTGATGGTGATTCGTCCGTCGGATGGGGACGTTAAGCCTTGAGCAGACCCCTTGGTGCTATTCGACAGGAGTAGGCTATGTGCCGGCACCGGGTTTCACCCTCTCCCTACTATCATATATCACGTCATTCATTTCATCTCTCATTAACTCCTCTGATGAGGTTGACGTCAGGAAGGGCATCCGGTCATAAAAAACCGCCACGACAAATTCATCTCACCTCATACCCGACCCCGTAGGGAAACGGGACAAGGGCTGGACAAACAAACACAAACATTATTATTATTATTATTATTATTATTATTATTATTATTATTATTATTATTATTATTATTATTATTATTATTATTATTATACTTCCAGAAACCAGGACAGTTTCTATTCTTAGGCCAGAACCGATTTCTTCCATCTCCTTACTCAGTTTCACTCACCATCATTCAGGTGGTGATTATTGCTTTAAGAAGTACAACTAGGCAACCATATTTCATCTTAATTAGCCTACTCACCTGAGGTTGGCGTCAGGATGGGTATCTGGGTGTAAAAAAAATTATATAATAAGAGTTTTGTCTGTACATTACTAAGAATCTGAAAAGAATGGTATTTCTGTATCGGTTATGTCCACAGTAACAAGGAAATGCACTTTTTACTTTTCTCTCTCTCTCTCTCTCTCTCTCTCTCTCTGTGTGTGTGTGTGTGTGTGTGTGTGTGTGTGTGTGTGTGTGTGTGTGTGTGTGTGTGTGCATCACGAGAAAACGGCTGAAAAGAATTTAATGAAAATCGGTATGTAAAGTCGGGGGGATGAGCCACTACAATCTAGGCTGTAAATCATTTTATTCACGCTGAGTGAAATGGTAGTTTAGAGGAAGGCCTGAAATTAAATTCACCGAGCTCGATAGCTGCAGTCGCTTAAGTGCGGCAGTATACAGTATTCGGGAGATAGTGGGTTCGAACCCCACTGTCGGCAGCCCTGAAGATGGTTTTCCGTGGTTTCCCATTTTCACACCAGGCAAATGCTGGAGCTGTACCTTAATTAAGGCCACGGCCCCTTCCTTCCCAATCCTAGCCCTTTCCTGTCCCATCGTCGCCATAAGACCTATCTGTGTCGGTGCGACGTAAAGCCAATAGAAACAAGAAAAAAAAATTCTCAAATATTTATATTATTAGTGATCCCATCGATAAATACTACATATCTAAAGTTATATAGAATTAAATTTCCGATTATTTATGGCATATAAATTTTTACCGTACCGGCAATGATAACACAAATATTCATGAATTTGTATTTTTCTTGCCAAGTCCATGTCAACGCCGTACCACGAGAAAATGGGTTAACAGAATTTAATGATAATCCGTATGTACAGTCGGGGAAAAAGAAACTACAGTCTAAGATATAAACAATTTTATTCACCCTGGATGAAATTGTAATTCAGGGGAAGGCGCCTAAAATTTAACTTTTAAATACATATGTTATTGGTCCTATCAAAAAGTACTACATAATCAAAGTAATAGAGAATACAATATCCGATCATTTATGTTTTATTCAGTTTTACCGTACCGACTATAATAAGAGTGGTATTTCGGAGTCGGAAGAAAACTAAATGTGAAGACCTACAATGTCGAAATCGCATAACGTTGTGCAACAATAATATTACATTGACCATTGTTTGTTGTGATGTTCTTTGTATCTTATGCTGCCACTCAACTCCGATAGATGGGATTACTGCTGCGTGGTGGTGGTGATTATTGTTTTAAGAGGAAGTACAACTAGGCAACCATCATCTATATAACACTAATAGGAGCAGAAAAATGGAAGGGGTCCGACACTTCGAAAAATGAAGGTATCGGCCAAAGGAAGAAAAGGGCCACGAAGGGCGTGAAAATGAAAGACTCCCTAGGCCTCCATACGTAATACCGTCAGGGTCTGAAAAGAACAAGAGTTGACCAAGGGAGGTCGGATAGGATAGATGAAAATGAGGAGCCTGACACAAGTAAGTGGAAGCAGTGCCAAGACTCAGCTAAGAGCCCCGTGGTCGCCAACCCACGCTCCAAAGTTCAAAGCCCCTGAGGCCCCTTTTAGTCGCCTCTTACGACAGGCATGGGATACCGTGGGTGTTATTCTACCGCCCCCACCCACAGGGGTTTACTGCTGCGTACCGTGTATATCAGCCTGACTGAATATTGGCGGAAAATGACTGGGGAGTTAGAAAACATTTTTCTGTAGCATTTCATTCTGCTGGTTCATACATTTTCTGATGTTGGTACGTAACACACTGGTTCATCATAGTATTCCAGCTATTCGATCCCTCCTACTCTGACGCGCTGTTTTGAGTGAGCAGTGTGCACACTTAAGGCAGAGCCTCTCTTAGTAGTAGTAGTAGTAGTAGTAGTAGTAGTAGTAGTAGTATGACCTGGTCTAGAATTACAATTTAGGCCTATTCCAAATTATAGCACCACATTTTACTAAGTAACTCAATATTCAACGCTGAAAAGAGCTGTTTCCTCTTCACTTTTATTAAATTTTACGTTCATTTTATTCCAAATTAGCAGTGAAGAGGGGGTTTCTTCTCTGGCTTGGAGGAAAAATTTGCATCCAAGTCAGATAATTTTTTCCGCTGCCAGTATGGTGAATTGAGATTTTCCGACTCATCGGGTACTCCTGGGAAACAGATTAGTAAAAGGGCATAGTTTTTCCCTGGGACTCTCCACTGTTCGACTCCGCCTCCGACGAAAAAAGACGAAGAGTGTTCACGGATCACGGCTGCCTGCGGCTTGGTCATTCCTGCTCTGGAACTTTGGGCTGTTAGATCGGCAGTGTAGTGCTGTTCGTTAAAAGTGAGAAAATGTGTGGTTTTTCATTTCATTACTTCATATGAAAGCATTGCTTTTATTCGCGCCATTCCTACTGACGTCATTTTAAAATCTAGGGCTCTCTAAAGAGCCTTAGTAAAATCTATGTTCATTTCAGTTGGGAAAACCAGTAAGACAGTCTTTAATAAAATCTTGCTCACAGTGTGTACGCTACGTAACCTAGAATTCTGTATACAATGTAGAATTTTGTAGCGAAGCACGGGTACATCAGCTAGTGTCATGTAATTTCATCTCACCTCGTCCCCGACCCCGTATCAGGAAACGGGACTAGGGGGGTAGACATACATTCTTATTAATATAAAATGTATATTTTTCTACCTACATTCAACATAATTTTATTATTATTATTTTTATTAATTTTTTATTTTTCTACCTACAGTCGTTATTGTCTATTAATTACTGCACTCTCCTCCCCACAATATACACTCTTTGCCTAAAATGCTAATCAACGAATAATCTATTTATAATTTGTTTCAACGCTTATTCGTTTATAGATTACTCCTTTTATTTCAACTTGATTTATGACACACCGACACAAATTGGTCTTATGGAGACGATGGGATAGGAAAGGGCTAGTAGCGGGAGGAAAGGGAGCGTGACCTTAATTAAGCTACAGACCAGCATTTGCCTGGTGTGAAAATGGAAACCACGGAAAACTATTTTCAGAGCTGGCGACATTGCGGTTCGAACCCACTATCTCCCGAATCGAAGTGACAGCTACGTGACCCATTCCACACAGCCACTCGTTCGTTAGATTACTTCTCTTGTCCATACTCATCATATTGGCTGTTGATGTCATTACTTCATAAACTTATTTTTATCCATTTCTTCTCTGTTTATCCTTTCTTATCTGATTACTTCACTCCTACTCCCCGAAGATACTATAGTTTGTCACTCTTCTCACCCTCTTGATTGTGATTACAGATAGGTAGATATAGATATATCCCTTTCTTTTGCAAATGACGAGGGAAGGTCAGAACTGCGCGGTCACCGATTTCGAGATTGATCTTCGTCAAATTTAAACAGATGTGTGTCCGAGTGTTTGTGCGTAGGCCCTTTCTTAACGAGAAAATGGCCCTTTACATTCAACTGCCTGCATTCCTGTTGATAATTTGTGTTTAGGTATCTGTAGCCCTGCTGATCTAGTAGTCAGCGTGCCTTACTTCCACGCGAGCCTCTCTGTTTCAAGGAGTCCCAGTCAGTCATTTTTAGATTTTATTATTTTTAGACTTAATTTTATTTCTCCTGTCTCTTTCTTTCTCAAATTGACTTGTTAAAACACTGGTATTCATCGACGAGTAAAAATGTTTTTTACAAAATACATGGTAGGCCCTATAATATTTCACTAATTACAATGGATATGGCCTAGAAACCTGCACGTGGTGGACTAGAGAACTTAGTAAACTGCAGGCCAGTGAAGTGAAATTTCTTAGGAATGCCATGCAGAAAACACGACACGATCATGTGAGAAATGCGGATGCCAGATCATCTTTGGAAGTGGAGAACGCCTTGGAAGCAAGACTAAGGTCTGCAAGGCTTAAATGGTTCGGGCATGTAAAGAGAATGCCAGGTACTTGAACACCACGAGCACCTACATAAAACAGATATCAGTGGAAGGAGACCTGTTGGACGCCCAAGGAAACGATGGGTGGACCAACTGAAGATAAACATGGAGAGTAGACGAGGGGTCTGAAGAGTGATCAGTGATCATACATGGAGAGCTGGCGAGAGCTCGTTCAAAACCACCCTACCCGGCAAGCTGGAAGGGATACATGATGATGATGATGATGGAGGAAAATGACAAGAACGAGCTGGACATAAAGAAAACAAATTTGGAAGTACTGAAAGAGAAGTCAAAGAAGGGACTAAGCTGTTAAGAGAAATGGAAAGAAGGAAAAATCAGGTTTACAGGCCATACCATTAGACAAAACACCTTCATCACCAACATACTTGAAGGCAAACTTCTAGGGAAGAAAAGAAGAGGCTGGACTAGGAAGGAAAAAAAAAAAAAAACTTGGAAGAGGTCGAGGAAAAATGGGATTCAGAAGTTACGTGAAGATGAAAAGAGTGGTGCAAGATGACAAAACAGAAATGGCCCACTTTCTAACGAATGTCTAATTCATGACGTATTTGTTTGAAGATCATGCATAGATACGCCAGATCTTAGTGTTAATCCACACTGATTTGTTCTACGTCAAATGAAAGACACTTACAAAGTTGCCAAGGAAATAAGCAAACTTATATTATTAACATTGTGAATAAACCTTTCTCAAAATAATTCATAGCTAAATGTTTTTTGTTTTTTTTGAATACTTTCTCAGCTTGTTTGATTTCTGGCGTACACATTTTCCATCTCTCCATCTCTTATCATAACTGCAGCAGTGGTTATAAAAATAGCAGAAAAGCCGAAGAGTTGTCAAGCCGTGAGTGGCAAGGCGAGACGATTGTAAACGAGTTTATGGTGCAGTTTATTCTTAATCTGCCTATGTTCTAGTGCGCATTGACAAAGACAAAAAACATATAAGAAAAGAGAGAAGAAAAAGTAAAAATGAGGTGCCGGCACGCCTCGAACTCGAGACATCCACGTGGAAGTCAGACACGCTGACTACTAGACCAGCGGTATTGCGGGTACTCACACGCAATTTGACCGTAAGAGGGGGCTGAAAGGGGAAAGGGGAGCTTAGGAGCGTGGGTTGGCGACCACGTTTCTCTTCCTGAGTCTAGGATTGCCCCAACTCACTTGTGTCAGGCTCCTCACGTTAACTTTGGTCATCACTTGTTCTCTTCTGACCCCAACGGTATTAGGTTTGCGCGACCGAGGTAGTCTCGAGATTTATGCTCTTCCCTTTCTTTTGCCGCTACCTTAATTCTTCGAAGTGTCGGAATTCTTCCATTTTCTCTCATTAGCGTTCAAGAGAATGGCTGCCTCCTTGTGTTTTCTCTTAAAACCACATCACCATGAGTTTGATAAAAATTGTCGTTCTTGTGTTAACTTTTAAATGTAGTACAGGCATTGAATATTGAATTTTCACGACCGCATTGTAATCGAAAAGGACTTTTACCCTATTAGGTCGTGTTACGTACATTTCGTACATGTTGAAGATATGTTAAGTACGGAACAAAAATGGCCAACCGGACACCAGTAGGACCCAAACCCACAACCTTCCGATTTTGCGTCGGTTGCTCTACCAATTGAACTATGGTGGCCTAGGCCATCTTTGTTCTGTTGGAAAGGATCTAAGCTACAGATCAGGCACTGCTGCCATCACACCGGACGAGTTGGCCGTGCGGTTAGGAGCGCGCAGTTGTGAGCTTGCATCTGGGAGATAGTGGGTTCGAATCCCACTGTCGGCAGTACTGAAGATGGTTTTCCCTGGTTTCCCATTTTCACACCAGGCAAATGCTGGGCTGTACCTTAATTAAGGCCACGGCCGCTTCCTTCCAACTCCTAGCCCTTTCCTATCTCATTGTCGCCATAAGATCTATCTGTGTGGGTGCGACGTAAAGCCACTAGCAAAAAAAAAAAAAAATGCCATCACACTGTAGAGTGCGTTTAAGTCGTCCGTTGAGGGCCAAGTCAATGAATATTGAATTTCACGACCGTATTGTAATCGAAACTGACTTTCAACCTACTAAGTCGTGTTACATACATTTCGTACATGTTGAAGATATGTTAAGTACGGAACAAAAATGGCCAACCGGACACCAGTAGGGCCCAAACCCACATCCTCCCGATTTCGCGTCGGTTGCTCTACCAATTGAGCTATGGTGGTCTAGGCCATCTTTGTTCTGTTGGAAAGGATCTAAAGTACAGGTCTGTCACTACTGCCATCACACTGTAGAGTGCGTTTTAGTCGCCCGTTGATAGCCATACAATGAGTATTGAATTTTCACGATCACATTGTAATCGAAACCGACTTTCAACCTATTAGTTCGTGTTACGTCCATTTCGTACGTGCTGAAGAGATGTTAAGTACAGATCTTCTGAAATAGGGAGGTTGTGGGTTCGGGCCCCACTGGTGTCCGGTTGGCCATTTTTGTTGTGTACTTAACATCTCTTCAACACGTGCGAAATGTATGTAACACGACCTAATAGGTTGAAAGTCGGTTTCGATTACAATGCGGTCGTAACAATTCAATATTCATTGACTTGGCCCTCAACGGGTGACTTAAACACATTCTACAGTGTGATGGCAGTAGTGCCAGACCTGTAACATAGATCCTTTCCAACAGAACAAAGATGGCCTGGATCACCATAGCTCAATTGGTAGAGCAACCGACGCGAAATCGGAAGGTTGTGGCTTCGGGTCCCACTGGTGTCCGGGTGGCCATTTTTGTTCTGTACTTAAGATCTCTTCTACACGTACGAAATGTACGTAACTCGACCTGATAAGTTGAAAGTCGGTTTCGAATAGTACAGGCATGTGTTCCAGATTGTTACAAAAATACTTAAGTTATGCTTGTTCTCATGACAGCAAACTCCGACTGACTGCCCACGAGCAACCATCTGCGGAGGAACTGTCTCTTATTACGGTAAATATCTGACGTGACGCAGGTAGTGCTAACGTGACGGACGAAGACCGAAAGTATCTCTCTGCATTTCCGTAGTCGCTCTAAATTAGAACCGTGACAGCCCGTTAGAAATACTGCAACAGTCAGTACGTTCGTGGGCTGGCGCCTACAGTGTAGGTAGCCGCGCAACACGGTGTACACTTAATCCGGTTCCACATCGTCCCTGAAAATAGTCGTCGTTGCTCACGAATGCTATACCAGCCGTTGGAAACGTTGCTCTATGATAGTGCCAGGAAGATCCTACGGGGCTGATCTTGTGGAAGTGATAACCTCCGTGGTGAAATGAGAACTTCCTACCCCCACGTAGCTTAGTTTTCAAGTGGGAAAGAGAGATAAATCGCGTCGTGCTAGATTATGTAATACGACAGATCAGGTAAGTATGGAGGTTGTAACAAAACGGTGACCTGTTGCCTTGCTAGTTCCTCTTGGACAAGCACAGAGCCACTGTTCAGGACGCTTACGACGAATTGAATCGCGTAGACGGCCAAGGATATCCTTAAAGTTCTTCTTTCAAGGTTGTACCTTGTGGGATGATCTCTATGTACACAATTTCCAATTTGTTATTTTAAGAAAAGAGTTTTTTTTCATCGTGACGATACGGGCGATTTTCGTTGCTTCATCTGAAACCTTTCGCTCGCGAATTTGCCTAATTTCTGGCAGAACTCGATTTTGCCCGTTATGTTCTCGCGTTCTATCGCTAGCATCAAATGCCCTTTAATTCTGGAAATAATAGTTGTGTATGTTGTATTTGAAATGTATGACGTATCTTATCGCCAGTGTATTTGTTCTGCTGCGCGGTATAATTCATTTTACCATCTGCCATAATTCCATAATCTTATCTTAGGTGACAGTTTATTATTTCAGTTCTAATATATTTAGCATAGCATTGAATGCTATGTCGTATTACATAATCGACTGTCCGCGCAGTAATAAAGAAGATCATATAACAGAGTTTAACGGTTTCGCCGAGTTAGTGCTACTAAATCCTTGAAATAAATAAAATGATCCTATTCTATTATTTTCGCCATTGTGCTGAATTTTTGTAAGATTTTAGTAATTACTCGAATATTCCTAGATATGTGCCAATTTACTCTGCTGGAAATGCGTGATTTGTTTTGGACCGTCATTGCCTTGTTCAGTCTATTTCCTGATGTAAGTTGCAACGCCAGACTACAAAGTGGGTGGATTTTTATTCGTGGCTTACGACCTAGGATCAACATTTTTTGAAATCTGTAGATTATGTTTTGTTGTAAAAATAACAAAAATATTGGCTTTACGTCCCACTAACTACTTTTACGGTTTTCGGGGATGCCGAGGTGCCGAGATTTAGTCCCACAGGAGTTCTTTTACGTGCCAATAAATCTACCGACACGAGGCTGACGTATTTGAGCACCTTCAAATACCACCGGATTGAGTCATAATCGAATCTGGCAAGCTGGGGTCAGAAAGCCAGCGCTCCAATCGTCTGAGCCACTCAGTCCGGCTTGTAAATTGGTTGAAAAATAATTTAATACTTTCCTTGAAAGTATAACAAATTGATTACTAATGTAGATGAACTTAAAGAGCTTCCAACAACAATTTTGAGCGAGAGTTTTCGTTTTCCATCATTCCCCATATATTTTGAGCTTGTTCCACGAACGTATCACTTTCTTAATCATATGCTTCATTACTAATCTCATAGTATGGAATTACACATTTGTTCAGAAGTAACTCCTGAACTAAACCGACCCAATAAATCCGCCCTTGAAATCCGTATTTTAACTGAAGGCCATTACGGTGTCGGTGACGCAGAAATAATGGCGAATGCGTCACGGATATTGTAAAGAAGGATACTTAAATGCAAAAGCACTATTATGAAGGAAAGTGTTCGCTGGAAAGACGTAAAGCCTCATTTTCCTAGTAACTGCTTCATAATTAAGAACAAATTCCCCCAATTCTCGACAAGAAAATTGTTTGGCGGTTAGTAATTGAGACGTTCAGAAGCCAAGACGACTAACTCCAAAATTTGACAAGTGCAAGTAATAACATGGTTGGGTAGCATCACTGAATATTTGTCAGTGGCCAAAACAACTAACTCCACAGTTAAATGTTTCACCGCCAGAATCCGCTGTCTGCTCTGGCAACGGAACTTTTTACCAGTGGTTTCAGTGGCCAAAATAATTAACTCCACACATTTACACATCCAGACCGATCTCCATGACAAAAAGGAAGAATGTAATGGGCCTCTTGAAGTTTAAACCTCCTATTCATCACCACTACTATAAACACTTGAAGACTGCAAAAGATGAACCTATCAGTGATGACGACTGCATCACGTATGCATAATAGAGGCAATGAATGACGTATTTGTATTTTAGGCACTTTTTATGTGTATTTTAAGTAATAATTACTGACTTTCAGTTGGCAATGTGACTAACTCCATAGAAAGTGGCTTGTTTAGGGGGAACAGAGACATTGAAATGTTTTTATATATTTATAAAGTGCTGAATACATAACCTTAATTGTAGGAATATAAATGAGTGTATTGTAAATATGCTGAAAAATAAATTGAGTTTTTTACAGATCAGTAACTTCAACTGTTTGTACTGAACATTTGTATTTGATGGAGTTAGTCGGCTTGGCTTCTGAACGCCTCAATTAACATTAACAAGCCACTGGTGAGAATGTGCCCATGGAAGCAAGCTATGCTTATTGCACAAACGTACTGGAATTTTCGTATCTTTATGACAGCTAATTGTGGAGCGGTTGAGGATCCAACCAGCCTTCGGGTTGAGGACTGAACATAGTATACATTTGTTTGTGTTGTAGTTAGTAGTGTGAAATCTGAAAGTGAAGACTTGACAGTCACCCACACAAATTGTGTATTATGGCACAGCGTAGGCTATATTTGATGGTCTGATGGAGTTGTCCGCGAACATTTAGTCCACTTTCCATAGCGTTCACCTATCACGTTCGTCCATTTTTGTACACTCCCAAATTTCGTCCGCACAATTTTTTCTCCAACTAAAATATTTTCTTCTATTCTTGTCCACTTTATAATTGTACAGTCTGTCAATAACTGCACAATAGTTTAATAAATTTGACTTCCAAATATTCACAGTATTATTTGGAAAAATTTCAAATGGAGTAGAAGGTCACAATTGCATGCTTACTTACATATATATCATGAAAATAAATATTGTAAAATGTTTGAAAACCAAATTTTTACAAGTTTTCAAGTGGACTATGCTATAATTATTTTAAAAAGGTCTTTGGAAATTACTAGAAAACAGAATAGATAGTTTCTACTGACTTTCTTCTTTCGGTCCGGTGTACAACTTCGTTTTGCTGCTGAGGGCTTGGAGATACATATCTGCATTTTTTGCTGAAGTCCGTAAAGTAATTGTACTAACGCTCTGCTTCCCTTTCCCTTTCTTTCAGACCATCCTATGAATGGATGAAATTTCCTGATCTGGACGAACTCGCATTTACGAAATATTATTGTTGAAGAATTTGACATGGAGGACGCAATATCGGTCGACGTAGAAACGTGGACGAAATGTCCGTGACCATGAAAGTTCTGGACTAAACGACTGGAATCGATGTAGAGTGCACCGCATGAGAAAGTTGCATGCTTGCATTCGGTAGATAGTGGATTCGAACCCCACTGTCGGCAGCCCTGAAGATGGTTTTCCGTTGTTTCCCAGTTTTACACCACCTTAATCAAGACCACGGTCGCTTCTTTCCCACTTCTAGCCCTTTTCTATCCCATCCTCGCCATAAAACCTACATGTGTCGGTGCTACGTAAAACAAAATTGTGAAAATTGTAATTAAGAAACAGTTACATTACACGAACCGTGAAGCCGTAAGCTTGCGTTTCGAAGCTGGTGAGTGAAAACGCCAAGTCCACGATATCGCCTGCCAGTTGTAAGTCCCCAGGGACTCTTCAACTCGAGAGCGTGGATTGGCGACTGAGCCTGGCATTCCTCCTCAGGCTTCCTTATTTTATTCTTTCCTATCGGACCTCCCTTGGCCAGTTCTACTTGCCTTCCGATTCTAACGGTATTATGTTTCTTCGACCTAGAGAGTCTTTCATTTTCACGCACTTGGCTCTTTGTGGTCATTTTGTTTCTAGCAAATAACTGACTAGATGAGAAGTTACTCAGTTATTATGCGAGTGACTTTCTCCATGACTGTATAAAGTGTGAGGCTTGTGACTGTTAGAGACTACGATAACAAGTATTACTAAAGTGTGACTTACAGGTCTCTCTCCCAGACAGCTGCTCAAATCCCTGTGATCACTGTATTGTCTCGTAAACAGATGAATACCACTTTTGCTGATAAGAAGTCAAGGGCGTGTTTTCTTACGATTTCAATGAAGCTTATATTAAGTAATGCATTGGAATTCGTCCCACTCTCGTGATAAGCTTTACTTGGAAGAGATTAATGTTCATCCAGTGTATTACTATATTTCGTTGGTAGGGGAATGATGCGTGTTACTTGAAATACTAGTAAACGTTATATTTGTGTCATAGTGTGAGACGAGATATTTATTCGATAAGTTATACAAACATTATATATTAATACCGAGGAACAATTTTTGTAAGATATCCTCCAAATGAACGGTTCAACGTACGACGTTCAGAATAATCTCAAATTAAAGCCCTCTTTTTGAATACTGGCAGTGTGATTTTAAAAAAAGCGCGACGATATATTTTCAAGTTATTAAAAAGGATATCACCAGTTTCATTCCCTTGCAACACTTCACATTCGAAATATTCATTCCAGCGCACTTTACATTGGCCTAGTAGGCAATTTGGGGAACTCCTCTCTTCATCCATTTTTCTTGTTTTTCTGCGAAGGTTGTTGTAGTCAAGATCACTGCGGTGTTCATATTGTCATTGCCGTGAAATGAAGAAGTAGGAAGGCCAGTTTCCGTGTGAGAGCTACAGGATTGTTAAAAATGTAACCAGAAGGGGAAAAAAGCGTTTGAAAATGTTTGCCAAAAAGTACTATAAGATTTATCTCTTACTATGACCCCCAAAAAGTTTTAAACTTGTGGGGCTGTCGGAATTTTGTCCTACAGTTCTATAACCTGCTGGAAGCCAGTGACATTTAGTTATCAGATTATCACATTTCAGTACTCTGAAATGCCACTGATGTAGGCACGTACCGAATCGTAACCATACGAACAGAAAACCAGTGTCTAATCAACTGCGTCACCTAAGCTACCATTCTATATGTATTTCTGTCAGAATTAGGCGTTCTGTGTTTGCACTACACAGTGAAAGTCTGTATGTTAGGTCATTAGCCCGGAGGCTGATTGGGTCCTCAGATAGCACCACGAGAGTTTATGCTGTTATGGGGAAACCACGAAAATGGCGGCGACAAAAGGAGGCGTTCCAGGCAAGATGAGGAGGGAGGTAGTTTGCAGTTGCTTTCCTCACTGGGCCAGAAAGTGCTGTTGCAGCATGACTGACCCTATGAACAACACCTTTCATAACAAACGGACGCACTGCTCGTGCTCTGAATGTCATTTCTCAGCAGTACTCATGCTCAGCAGCTTCCATATTGTCACAGCCAGGGACAAGACTGGGACTTCGCTGGAAGCTACATTTCGCTGTCACCTATGTCTAGGGACAATTGCTTAAGTACTGCATCCATCAGGAAATGGCTACAGCCGGAACAGTAAAAGTATTGCGATTTATTTCATACAAACATAAGGCATGCAGTTTACGTGCACTGGTCAATAATTAATTATTATTTTACTAGCAGTTTCCCGCGAGCTCCGCCCGCAATGTGTCATGTTGTTCATTAATATCCCCACAGATGTACTTGCGAAATTTCGAGGTAATGAAATACAACATATGTTGTGGAAATATAATGTAATATTATATCAACAAACACTTGAAAATACCGTAAGAATCTCTGTAGTCCGACACTTCACCAGTCCGACATAATGAGTCTCGGCAACGTGACATTTTCATTGCCTAATATGTTCTCTTAGCAGTACACGCTATTGTTTAAGGTTTTTAAATAAATTAAGCGTTTTCATTGATAATTTATTGAATTCCGTATATTTGTACATTTAAAAGGAAATTGCATATTAATGTATAGGATTATTTTAAACACTTATTCCCATCACTTGCTTTGCTATACGCAATCGGCTAATTTGTCCTTATTTTGTACCATAGAATATGACAACGTTCACAGATTTTGCCTCATAGTTCACAAATACAGTTCTCATCTGGGGAGCGGAATCTAGTGATCTTACAGACCTTGTGGTGAAACCCATGAACAGCAGTCCGCGTCACCAGATGTCTCAGTTCATAGTTGTACTGTTTCCATTGGTCGGATGTCATTGTTTCCGTGCAGTTAAAGTCGGGCCATATGTCTGTTTTTTTCCTCTCTCTCTTTCTCTCTTTGTGCATCTTCAGAAAATTCATGCTAGCCGTCATTAAATAACTCTTTTTTCTTTGAACATTCAGTTATCCGACAGATCCCCACAATCCGACAAAGCCCGGTCGCCGGTCCCATATGTGTCGGACTAGCGAGACTCATCACAAATAGAAATTGAATTGCATTATTTTTTCATTTGGTAACTTTTTAAACTTATTGCGAAGTATTGATATCGATTCGTTAAATTTGCACAGCATTTCTAACTGCGAAATCATTAATCCAGTGATGTAGGATAAACAATATTATGCATTTCACTATTACGGACGTAAGTGTATAAATTCCTTTGAGTTCCCATCCTGGAGCAAGCTAGATCAAATTGACCCTGAGAGAAATTTGAAGGTTTCGAAATTAAACCTTGCTACTTTCAGATACTGTTCTTGAACCTTGTTTGCTATCATCGCGAAGGCTTCGTTTGCTGTTGTAGTGCAATCTAAAAAACCAGCAACAGTTTCTACTACTAAGCATGTAGTTATGAATTCCTCTAATGATGAAGTTAAGGTGAAAGATTCAGAGCAGGTTTATGCAGGTTAAATAGAGTCAAAAACATACGTCCTGAAAGCATCGTTTTAGTATTAAGAAACGAAGAGGAATGCAAAACTATGGTACATACGATTGAAGCACGTAATCCGCGCATGAAAGCAACCATTCCCTATTTATTCATGGAATTGAGGTTAATTTTCTAGAGAATGAATTGCTAGATTGTATCATAAAGCAAAATCCAACTGTAAAGTGCCGAGATGCCTTAATGTTGTCTCGCAGGAGTTCTTTTACGTGCCCGTGTATCTACCGACACGAGGCTGACGTACCGTATTTGAATACCTTCAAATACCACCGGACTGATCCAGGATCGAACCTGTCAACTTGGACTCAGAAAGGCAGCGCCTTAACCGTCTGAGCCACTCAGTCCGGTGCTTACTTTTGATTTTATAGATATACAGTAGATTATAAATCTTGCCTATACTGCCTTGATATCAAACTGCAAGTTTATCCTAAAATAACTTTACTATAAAATCTTTGTGACAGTCCTCCTTCAGCTTAATACCGAAACCCATATGCATAGATTTGATTCTTAGTTGATGTTATAATGTAAAACGTGATTGTAATTAGCAATTGAGAAAGGCGCTTTGAAATACAATTCGTGTGCCCTTATCCATACTATAATAGAGTTGTTAAGGGAGTAATCAGATGAAAGACCACTTACTGCTGATGTGGATGGAGATACTAATTTTCTCTTCTGATTAATGAGCGAGTTTAACGGTGGTTTAAAGGTTGTTAATTGAAACTCCATGAAGTGCATTTGCTGTTGTTCAGTTATTGTTAAAGTATCCCATTACTGTTTCACAATATACTTGTGACTGTGGCTAAAATGAAAAGTTTCCTTCAGGTTATCCCAGTTATTTCTGGGGTCGCTGGAGTCACCCCGGGCCCATTTTGAGGTTTGACCGGTTGCCATTTCTGACGCCACGTTATTTCTCAATTTGTAGACGAAATGTATATTGAACAAAAGTATAATAAAGAGAAAGACAATAAATACTTTAATATGATAGACCATAGCACAGACGATGTATACGATGTTTGATGCTGATTCTTTTGTACAGGAATCTGCTCAGTTTTTGTATACTTCGTACGAAAAATTGAAATCTTTATCTCCGTTGTCATTCGTTGTAAAATATATAATAGTACACAAGGTGTAAAGGACTGTATACAATTTTGAAATTCTTACATTTATATGTGTCATGTTATCTTAGGGATAATTTATGGTGTAGAATAGCTGAAAATAGATTGCAGAAATGTATTCCGCGTTTCTCTCTCTCTCTCTCTCTCTCTGTGTCTGTCTGTCTGTCTCTATCTCTATCTCTCTCTCGTCCTTGATAGATCATATCGTATGATAAGGATTATCTGCCCCGTAGGGATCTGAGTGAGGCCGCTAAGATTTATAGTATTTAATCCTATTCTGTCATCCTCATCATCGTAGGCATTCATTCGTTGGAGAGTATGATTGTCTTCCGAGGGTATCAGTATTGTCGATAATGATTTCTTAGGAGGCTGAAGAGACCAGTTATTATAACCACAAGCTCTATAGCAATGCTAACTCGTCAAAACTACTATTTCTTCATAGATTTTCTGGTTTTTTTTTCTACCATCTCTTTTATCGGACTCGTATCTGTTCGCTGTTCAAAATTTGTCGCTGTTTGTCAGGATCCTCAAAATGAATTTGACTAATCAAAGAGATAACGTGTTTTACTAACGCAGTTGTTGAAACGGAATCAGCTTTTAACGTATACGTATTTAAGTTATATATTCAGGTCGATTGTGTTATTGTATGTTTGGGCTTGTTACAGGTCTAATCGAGAACCATGTCGGTGGCAAACGCTTCGACAATGAAAATCAAGACTAGCCTTCCTTAATCCTCACTATATTGACAATATGGATTCTCATGAAACAGAGCAGTGCACGGTATTTGAAGATGAATTAACACAGAACTGTATGACTGTGACTCATCTCTATGAATCTTACTTTAGCCACGAGCTACTGCACGGTGCGTCTCCACGCGCGTTTTTAACACTTTCAACGTTAAATAAACAACATTAAATATTCATTTGAGCACGCGCGGTTTTTTTTTTTTTTACTTTTGGAATGCACACTGCCTCAGTTACCCGCATGCATAATTTAAACGAAATCGGAGTGTAATACCTCGAGGTCTTCCCTTGTCAGCCTCATTTTTCGGCTTTTACTGAGATACCGTAGCCCCTTTGGTTCAGTGAAGAAAACAGCGGAAAACCGCGTCATGCCTTGTTTCTTTAGTACGCCTTTTCATTAACACACGGGTTTTCTGTAACAGCTGATTGTGAAACTCTTGAGGTACCAGCCACTTTGGGGCTGAATAATGTATTTACAGAACTGAGTAGTTCGGACGGTGGAGCACTGACTTTCTGAGCCCAAGTTGAAGGATTCGATTTCATCCAGTAGTATACGCCAGCCTGTGTCAGTAAATTGACAGACACCTAAAAGAATTCCTGTGGGTCAAAATCCGACCACTTCGGCATCTCTGAAAACCGTATAAGATAGTTACTCTGACTTTAAACTAGTATCATCATCATCATCATCATCATCATCACCACAATACATGTAAATTTGTCGAGTACATATTTGTTGATTGGTGTTACATTTACAGAAGATTGCTAATAATTTCCCTACTGCTGCTTGTTTCGAGCACAACATTGCCATCTCCTGTGTGTTTTAGATTCGAATACGGTTTCTTGTACATTGCGATCTGTTTTAGAGTGTATAATTGTTTTGTTTTAATTTTTCTGACCCGTATTTGGAACCGTATACGAATCCCATTTCTGGGAATGAGCATATCGAGGAGTCTACTACATTCAAGGTGACTTGTCAATACTGGGATTCGTGCGTTGGATCTCTGAAAAATGCAGCTCCCAAGTCCGATGGATTCATTAAATTTTACCACTGGTGTTCACCGTAGGAAAATATGGGTTTTTCCGACTTGAATTTGATTATATTTCACAGATTATTGACGCTTTAGGGAGAGGCACTGGATTGTGCACTTATGCATTTACAGCAGTTACAATATTTACAATTTACGCAAACTTAGAATAAATTATCATACACCTTCATTGTAGACTGCTATGCCTTTCAGCGTTTCGTCCAGGAGCTGACTTCTTTCTTAGGGAATACTGTTGATCGCAACTGCAAACGTACAAAAGTAATTATATAACAGATATACAAGTAAAAACTGATACATTCAACTTAACACCAAGGGAGTCCAGATTGCCAAATCAAGATTGGCCAGCCATTGTGTAGGTCCGTTCAGAGGTATTCACAGATCCAGAGAAGGCCTTGGATGCACGTTCCGTGACGATATGCTACATTGTCTGCTTTGGTGCACTACAGTCACAGGTGGGGGAAGATTTCATACCCCTTATGGAACAATGAACCATATCGTCCAAGTATGTTTCGGACTCTGTTCAGGGCAACCCAAATTTTACGTGACATTTCTAAACCAGCTGGAGGTATATAGGTGATAAATTGTTAAATACTGTGTACCACTCATTTGGAGTTGCATTAGTCCATTCCAATCGCCATTCATTTGCTGCAGTTATAGTTTCAACTGATGATTTATTCTACTGTTCTAACTGGTGGGGATCTTGATTTCATATGTTCAGATGCTGTTCTTGTATCATCATGGGTGGTGAGAGCTAAGTTTGTTGATATTTTCTTGTACCCTCGGACCAAGCTTTTTATTCTTCTTATTCTAGGTGGTTCTGTGTGATTAAGCACTAAAACTGCATATACTGACTTGTTTCGACCATCGAACCCGCACATAAGATCGCATTGTTTAGTCCAGACCAGACTGTAGAACCAATGTTTTTAAACAGATGATAAGTATATTTTATCTGGAGATAGGAAGTGGGTGATCTTTGGAATATCACGAGACCACACACTCGAAAGCCATGCATGGACAGGAAAGTTCTCCCTTGTTATGATAACACTATTTCGCTCTAATTGCTTCTTTAGAGTGCATCCTGAATGCTTATTTTATCTTTACTGCTGAAGGGTGGCGACCTTGTGCTGCTCTGCGGGTAATACAATGCTGTATTGTCGTAGCTTGGAATTCACGTGATTTGCAGCAGACAGTTTCGTTCTCATCACTTAAAATCTCTTAGAATATTCCTCTGGATCTGTGCTTATCGATGATGATGATGATCATGATGATGATACGGTATTCTGCCTGTTACTCCTCTTCTTGCTACACTGCTGCCATAGAGTTCTGAATGATTTTCAACAGTATGCTATTGGCGCACCGCAGTGAGGTTCGAATCTACCATCTCTCGAAGGTAAGGTCACTGCTTCGTGATCCTAACCGCATAGCCAACTCGATCGGTACGATTTTCAACTCAGTAGTGGTCTTTACTGGTGTAGAAACAAAACCATGAACTCACAATAAAAAATCTGATCACGAACATGTGAGGGTGAAAGAAAATACGATCATCATCTTCAGCTTTTCCCACACCATGATGGGGTCGGCGGTGCGATGTGTCGCACATGCAAATTTGACTCTGTGTTACGGGCGGATGCCCTTTCTGACGTCAACCCTATATCGAGGAATGTATCTACTATTGCGTGTTTATGCTGTGGTTGGTAGTATGGTAGAGTACAAGAAATTCATGACCTTGTCCCGAGGTGGTGCAGCTCTTTTCAGGCACCCCCCCCCCACCTCAACCTCGTGGAGGTTAGTTGTATTTAGTATTTTAACCACATACCGACCCACCTGTTATTCTTAAATCACTGCCAATACTGGGAATCGATCACAGGCCTCCGAGGACGGCAAATAATAATGTTAACCGTTACACCACGGAGGTGGACAGATAGTGTATGACCGAGCTCGATAGCTGCAGTCGCTTAAGTGTGGCCAATAACCAGTATTCGGGAGATAGTGAGTTCGAACCGCACTGTCGGCAGTCCTGAAGGTGGTTTTCCGTGGTTTCACTTTTTCACACCAGGCAAATGCTGGGGCTGTACCTTAATTAAGGCCACGGCCACTTCCTTCCCACTCCTAGCCCCTTCTAGTCCCAAAGTCGCCATAAGACCTATCTGTGTCGGTGCGACGTAAAGCAACTTGTAAAAAAAAAAAAAAGTGTATGTATATGAAGAGAGATGTGCTGGGAGAAACACAGACATGCAGTTCCCAAGCTACAGGACTTACCAAGGGTAGGGGCCAATGACCTAGATGTTAGGCCCCTTTAAACGACAATCATCATCATCATCATCATCATTATCATCATCCGTTAACCAGAGGCGGATGAAATACCCGACGCAGCTGGGAGTTGTACCCTGGATCCTCTGAACCGACCATTCAGCCAAGAATTCGAACAATGGAGTGTTATGTGCTTAATGTCGTTTCATTTGCTGAGTGACGGAATTTTCTGCTGGTAAGGATTTTTTAAAGCACCGTTTAATTTGCTGCCATGGACTTTTCGCATTTAACCACTCTAAAATATCAACCAGCTGCACCAGGATTCGATCGCGCAATCTTGGCTGTATACGTCATGTATCCAAATAACTATGCTACACATTTGTTCTAAGGAAAAAGAAGAGGATAGTACAACCTTACAGGAGGATAAAGAGAGGAGCTCTTAAAAGGCTGTCATGAAAACGTTTTCCTTAGTTCATTCATTCATTCATTTTTACACATTAGCTGAACATCATTGGAATTTGATTTAAGAATGAACGTGTGAAATTTAGGTTGATTAACTATCGATAGTCAAGATTTCTTCTTGTAGGTGAGTGAATAATTTTGCTACAGATGAACGCCATTGGTGAAAATTATATCACCTAGACATTGGCACCACATGCATATTTGGACATTCAGACATTTGATTGCTAGCTGCTCTGTGAAACAATATGCATGCGGGAACCAACTAACATGAAAGAAAACGCCCGCTGACTGCTGGCCGTCCAGCGGCTTGTCATCCCGCTAGCGAGCGGACAAGACGGTTACGTGCCGGATGCGACCACGCCAAAATCGATCCACTATATGATTTTTCACGAGAGTTTAATCCTGATGTAAACAAGGCATGTCCACGCCTCAGCCAAAGAAAGAGTTGTGATTCGCTGAGCGTGTAGTATCGACCTCCGCCCCGTCAACGTCTCGTGTTCGGACATACAGTGCTACGCATATTACCTAAAATAGACGAGGAACAGTTTTTGAGCTGTGCGAAACTAAACAGAGGGGTCTAAAGGGAGATCTACTGCTGAAGATTAGGGGCTACGTTATTTATTTATTCATTTCTGAATAATAAAGAAAGCTATCGTAGGCTAGAGCACCTCTTGCTCCATTTCTCTCACTGTGAATACTGACACTGACAGCTGCTGCAAGATGCAACACCTTATCTCCACACTGTACAGCTTGGGACTTTCCCTCGCTATGAGAAGACTTCCTGCATTACACCACGCCTTCTGCCTTCATATCTCGTTATTTAATCACTGTTTTATTAAAAAAAATTATAGATAGACACCGGTATATATGACAACCATATTTTAATTTGATTATTACATTTAGATAGTCTGAAAGAGTACGTAAACTAAGATAAAATGAAATTAATGCCACGTACTAATTTTCTTCGAGCTCGCATACAGTCCAGTGAGTGCGACGGTTGCTTCTCCAATCAACTACGTCTGTGTCCACGTGCAAAGCCAAGGTGCTCCGCCTATTTGTTTACATCAGGATTAAACTCTCGTGAAAAATCATATAGCGACCCGAGTGGATTAAGCAATCGTGCCGCATGCGGCCAATCAATCCGTCAATCAGTCACCACTGATATGCATTTAGGGTAGTCGCCGAAGTGACAGATTGCCTATCAGTCTTAAATAATTTCAGAGAACTTGGAAATTTATCGAACATTTCCCTTGGTAAATTATTCCAATCCCTAACTTCTCTTCCTATAAACGAATATTTGTCCCAATTTGTCCTCTTGAATTCCAACTTCATCTTTATATTGTGACCTTTTCTATTTTTAAAAACAACCACTCAAACTTATTCGTCTACGTATGTCATTCCACACCATCTTTCCATTGACAGCTCGGAACATACCGCTTAGTCGAGCAATTCGTATCCTTTCCCTCCAGTCATAGCGTAGCGGTGCAAGCTACAGATCTGAAAATAACGGCTTTGTGATCCTCTCACCAAGATGCATTACTTATGTTATATACAGGAATGTGCTTTGATTATGTAACATTATCTCACGAAATTCCAAAGTATCTGAGTGAATGCTACCACTGCTTATGATTACCTTGAACGTTTTCAGATGTTATTTTTTAGCGTGTGGCTTTTTGTACCAGGAGTGTCCAAGGAGATGTTCGGCTCGCCAGTTCTGTAGCTGATTTTTCCGGTGCACCCCATGGGAGTGAGCTACATGCACCGATGTGTGAAGCTGTTGTCTGTGGGTGTAGATGTAATTGTACGGGCAAGGAATGGGAAGAAAGTGGTCAGGGCCTTGAGAAAGGTACCTTCCCGTCATTTGGCTGGAGATGAAAATGAGAAACCGCGAAAAACAATGATCAAGGATGGCTGACGGGGGATTCGAACCCACCCGTCTCCGAAAGTAGCCGGAACTGGCCGTGCCGCAACGCACTGAGATAACCTGTTTGGTACCTTCTCCCAAATATAGAAATACAGCTCCATATATGGGCATGTTGTAGGATAAGACTTAAGCGCATCACCATATTTCGTGCTGTAAAAAAACCTACCAGCTTTTCCCAAGATTTTTACGTAAAGTAGGGGGAGTAGCTGCTTATAGGAGTCGTTCAAGTGACATGCACTTACAATAGTGCTGGTACTTTACAGTAAAGCTCTTCCAAAGCAACTTAGGAAGATGCTGCTTTGTCATTCCTGTTTCCTGAAAATCCCGGGACTGATCCTGATGATCCCCAAGAACTGTACTTATAGACCGGGTAACTGTAAAAACAAATAATCTTTGTTAAAATATAACAGAACGTGTGTTATTCTAGTATTCAGTGTAGAATTACCTAATTGTAGCCTACATTTTCCCCGATGTTTTAAGGGTTTTTACCTTAAAATATATCTTGCGTTATTTAAGACCCGTCTATGTATGTATGTTTTCTTTGGAGAAGGAATGTTTCGGTTTATGGCATTCAGAATTTTACATTACACTGATTTAGTTTTCATCAACGATTTCTTGAGCTAGTTTAAGATATTATCTTTGTGTATGATGATATGTCTGCATGTTTTATTTAAACTTTCGTCATAGAAACGTATTATTATTTATAAAACTTTCACGCCATGGTTGGGATTGTTCTCCATAAAGGCTTGTTTAGGCTATATTTCCCGACAACTAATTCAGTGTATATAATTAAATGTGCACGGTTTGCGGTTATAGTAGTTCGCTATTTGAACAGAAGAAAAACAATTTTATTCCCTACCCGGTAAGCAGTACTATACATTTTTGATCTATTTTCTAATTTTTTCTGGTTGTAATTAGCTTACCTTATTTTGGATGATGACCTAGCTTATTAAATGAAAATTGGGTTGTCAACTTTGGTTACATCCATTACGGTTACAGATTATGCAGTTGCTAGTGGCACCGGTTGGGCGCGCCACGGTCGCATCTGACCAACACCTCGTAGATAATAAGGCCTAACACCAGCGTGGTGACGTCACGCTAAGGAGGCGATGGCAATGTAGAGAAACGCGGAACATGGTTAAACACAGACATGATTTTAATATCTTTTGCCAATGGAATAATTTATTTAATAACAAATAGCGTTTAAATTTTAAAGGATATTGAATAATACTGTCGTTATTACCGTATTTTAGTGACTCTGTCATTAAAGATAAACAGCAAACAGTTGTAAAACACGGCAGCATTTTGCAATGTTAACTTACTTAGGCCGAATTGCTGACAGCACAACAGGATGTTACAAACAAATTTCAATTTAAATAGGCAGTACATGATCTTGAAAAAAAAAACTAGCACGTATAATATTAGCATAGGCTTAACATCTAAGCTGATGTAGCATCACTGGCAGTATTTGCACATGAGCCTACCATGTTTCCTCCCTTGAAGTTCATGTATGAGAATTTCACCTACCATCGATGTTATCAATTTGTCATTCTGTTCGAAACCTTGAACTTTTATGTTTTATGTATTCCAGAAAGTATGTAAGTTTCTGTCCTAATATTGGACTACCATTCAGACTGGAGTCTACTCTTTTAAAAGGATTGACATGTGGCAACGTTAAATTACTATGCCTCATACATTTGTAAAAATCGCACGGCGCAACAGCCCTGAAGGTCTTGGCCTAGGCTCTGCTCAGCCCGAAGGCCTGCAGATTATGAAGTGTCTTGTGTTCGGCAGGACGAATCCTCTCGGTCGTTATTCTTGGCTTTGGCTTTCTAGACCGGGATCGCTATCTCACCGTCAGATAGCTCGCAAATGTAATCACATAGCTGAGTGGACCTCGAACCAGCCCTCAGATCTAGGTAAAAAACCTGACTTGGCCGGGAATCGAACCCGGGCCTCCGGGTAAGAGGCAGGCTTTATATCCCTTCACCACGGAGTCGGCCATAAATTTGTAAACATGAGGAGATATCAGACAGAAGGTTGAACAAATAACAAGAACATCATACACATACTTCTTTATGAACTATGACTATTAAATTAACTGCGGGGACATCATCCTCGGTGTTCAATTTGCCAACCAGGACCAGAATTAACTTATTTCTTGAATCTTTCTACACATTGTTACACTCATTCCTTGTAATACAGCTATGATGGTTTGTAACTAAAGAATATACTGCATTTGTATTAGTAATTTTGTCCACATATACATTCGAAATATTTCATACTTTAATAAAACCCGTTCAGAATAAAGGCCATGTCCTATAAGATGATTACATATGCTATGCAGTATGGTTGCCTTGATGTATCGACGTACAGAAAAATTACTTACGTTCCCTTCATCACAGTACAACAACCATCAGGTAAGAACATGTTTATTGTTCTTTTCAGCTGTGTAAGGTTGTGGATTGAAATTCTGTGTATGAGAGTGTTGTACCTTGGAACAGTTTTGACATTTAATTTTTAAATTCTTTTTCTTTGTATTTCGTGAATCCTGCTTATTATTTCTCATTAATATAGGTCTTTCCACCTATTTTAATGCAGTTTTTACTGTGCTCAGTGTCAGAGTTAAGCTTTTTAAAAACATTTTATTGAACTCTACAGCATGTTCCAAGGCACAACATAGTCATGTACCTTGGAACAACTTTAACAGTTATGACAGAATTACCGAATATTACAAAAATATTACATTTTTCACAAGGAATGACGTTGTTATTCATCTGTACATGTATACATAATATTAAACAAGTTGTGTCACTGGACACAGTATTATTCTCTCATTACAAATCTCTAAAAATGACTCTTAACAATTTGATGAAAATGACTATTAAAAAAAAAAGAATCCGATTAAACTAGTTTTGTTAGCAGTTTCCCTTCATGTTATAGCAACCGCACAATCAAACACAGATTTGTTTCAGTGAACTTTGTACCTGGAAGTTATGAAATCTATTTCAAAGCGCATTGGTTTGTTTTGTCGCTGGGTGCCACCAGAGACATTTGGCTGAGGCAATTTCATTATGACGTCTTCCTCGGGAACATCATATAATGTATCCTTGTCAAAGATGTTTTTAGTGTTACACTGTCTCTTTAAAAACGGAATTTTATACTCAGAACAACATTTCTCATATTGATGTATTTTACCAACATAATGTACGAGAGACTTTTTTGTTTGAAATTGAATCAGAGCAAATTCTCCTGGAATACATGGGTGATCAAAGTGTAGGCCTAATGCTCTTCCAGCAGATCAGCTGCATAATCTGCTTCACTACCACTAGACATAAAATCAGGTTCCTCTTCTGCATTGAGAATATTCCTTTCAGTCCTTTTCTTTGAAGTCAAAGTTTTAGATTCATTATTTTCTTTCATACTGGACAAGCTAGGTTGGGGATCATATTTGTCAGGAATAGCTGTTAGGATTGTTGACTTCCTTTTCCTTCTTCCCCTGGTGCTCCCTGGTTTCCTCTCTTCAGCTGTGGGGAAGGGCCTGATCATTTCAGGTTATACGAAAGGACGTCTGTTTTGATCAAGAGAAGATCAAGATCTTTAGACTACTTCAGATGATTGGGTCTAGATGTATTAATACTGAGTTGGATTCAGGTGAATACAGAATAAGAACAAGATAATGTTTCAGAATAGCATCTAGAGGAACATAGTGTACCTTGTAATGTACCTTGGAACATCTGTTGTACCTTAGAACATGTTCCAAGGTACAATAGGTGTGCATGTTCCAAGGTACATGATGCAGCCATTTCAGAAAAAAACATGAATTTCTTTTTATAGGATAGGTAGAACAAAAATGTAACCTGTGTAGAAGTTAGCCCATTAACACACTAACTTAGTGTAAATATTGAAGGAATCTCTTTTACATGTGAGAACTACTAATATGCCAGTTTGAAATCGCTTTAAAAATACTTTCAAGTACCAAAATGCTTTACACATAAATAACTTGGAACTGAAACCACAATGGATGCCACCAGACAAACTGTGCTGCCCAGGGTGGCAAAGTAATGAACTCGACTCAACTGATCCAAAGAATGTTTACTAAGATCAAAGATAATGCAACTGTTCCAAGGTACAAACGTTCCAAGGTACAACACTCTCCCCTACTATCTTCAATGGCTCTATTTATTGCTCCTCTTTCTATTCACTTTTTTGCCTGGTTCTTCTCTTCACCTGCCAGAATGTGACGATAAATATGATAGACAGTTCGGAAAGATATAAGGCACTGCAGTCTCTGAGAGTCATGGTCTTGGAAGAGGAGTAGTTAAAAGTTTTTCCTGAAGATCAGTACCAGTTAATTCCCATAATATATCACCGACTTTAAATGTCTGTGGCATATCTTAAAATAATGTATCACCGTGAGCGAAATTCGTGCATTTCCAGGGTGAATCGGCCTACACCAGCAGCTAACCATGTGACCTTGCCGCGGTGGAGAGGCTTGCGTGTCCCAATGAAGCAGACAGCCGAGCCGCGGGTGCAACCATATCGGATGGGTATCTGTTGAGAGACCAGACTAAGGGATGGTTCATCGACAGGGGGGTAGCAGCCTTTCGGAAGTTGCGGAAGTTGCAAGGGCGACAATCTAGATGATTGACTGATATGGCCTTGTAATAATACTCAACATGGCTTAGCTGTGTTGATACTGCTACACGGCTGAAAGCAACGGGAAGCTACAGCCGTAACTATCCCAAGGACATGTAGCTCTCTCTGTATGAATGATGTACTGATGATGGCTTCCTCCCGGGTAAAATATTCCGGAGGTAAACTTGTCCCCCATTCGGATCTCCGGGTGGGGGCTACACGAGAGGGGGCGATCATCAGGAAGATGGATACTGACATTCTGCGAATCGGAGCGTGGAATGTTAGAAGTTTGAATCGTTGTGGTAGATTAGAGAATCTGAAAGGGGAGATGGATATACTAAAGTTAGATGTAATTGGTATAAGTGAAGTACGTTGGCAGGAAGACAAGGATTTTTGGTCAGGCGACTACCGAATTATCAACACAAAATAAATCAAACAGAGGAAATGCAGGAGTTGGTTTAATAATGAATAAGAAAATAGGACAGCGGGTAAGCTACTATGACCAGCATAGTGAAAGAATTATTGTCGTTAAGATATACGCCAAACCAATGCCCACCAAAATAGTGCAAGTCTATATGCCTACTAGCTCAGCGGATGATGAGGAAATCGAAAGAACATGTGAAGAGATAGAAGACTTCATACAATATCTAAAAGGTGACGAGAATCTAATTGTGATGGGAGACTGGAATGCAGTGGTAGGCCAAGGAAGAGAAGGTAATACAGTAGGAGAATTCGGATTGGGACAAAAGAACGAAAGAGGAAGTCGGTTGGTTGAATTCTCCACTGATCATAATTTAGTCCTTGCCAATACTTGGTTCAAACACCACAAACGACGGCTTTATACGTGGATGAGACCTGGAGACACTGGAAGGTATCAAATAGACTTCATTATGATTAGGCAGAGATTCAGAAACCAGATGTTGGATTGCAAAACTTTCCCAGGAGCAGACGTGGACTCTGACCACACCTTGTTGGTCATGAAATGCCATCTGAAGCTGAGAAATTGAAGAAAGGAAAGAATGCAAAAAGATGGGATCTAGACAAGTTGAAAGCAAAGAGAGTGAGGGATTGTTTCAAGGAACATGTTGCAAAAGGACTAAATGAAAAGGCTGAAGGAAACACAATAGAGGAACAGTGGATAGTCATGAAAAATGAAGTCAGCAGGGCTGCTGAAGGAATGTTAGGAAGGAAGAAAAGATCAACTAAGAATCAGTGGATAACTCAGGAGATACTAGACCTAATTGATGAACGACGAAAATACAAGAATGCTAGCAATGGAGAGGGCAGAAAAGAAAACAGGCGATTAAAGAATTAAGTGGATAGAAAGTGCAAGGTAACTAAGGAAGAATGGATGAAGGAGAAGTGCAAGGATGTCGAAGGCTGTATGGTCCTAGGATAGGTAGATGCTGCATACAGGAAAATCAAGGAAATCTTTGGAGAAATGAAATCTAGGTGTATGAATATTAAGAGCTCAGATGGAAAGCCACTTCTAGGGAAAGAAGACAAAGCAGAAAGATGGCAGGAACATATCCAACAGTTGTATCAAGGTGGAGATGTAGATAATTTGGTTCTGGAACAAGAAAAGGCTGTTAATGCTGATGAAATGGGAGACCCAATTTTGAGGTCAGAATTTGACAGAGCTGTGAGCGACCTAAATAGGAACAAGGCACCTGGAATTGATGACATTTCCTCTGAATTACTGACTGCCTTAGGAGAAACCAGCATGGCAAGGCTATTCCATTTAGTGTGTAAGATGTACGAGACAGGAGAAGTCCCATCCGATTTTCAGCAGAATGTTGTTATACCTATTCCCAAGAAAGCCGGTGCTGACAGGTGTGAAAACTATCGCACCATTAGTTTAGTATCTCATGCCTGAAAAATTTTAACACGTATTGTTTACAGAAGAATGAAAAACAAGTTGAAGCTGAGTTGGGAGAAGATAAATTTGCTTCAGAAGAAATTTAGGAACACGTGAAGCAATCCTGACTTTACGTCTGATCTTAGAGAATTGAATCAAAAAGGACAAGCCCACGTATATGGCATTCGTAGATCTAGAAAAGGCATTCGATAATGTTGATTGGACCAAGCTATTTAAGATTCTGAAGGTGATTGGGATCAGATACCGAGAACGAAGAATTATCTACAATCTGTATAAAAATCAGTCTGCAGTGATAAGAATCTGGGGCTTTGAAAAAGAAGCAGCAATCCAGAAAGGAGTGAGGCAAGGCTGCAGCTTTGAGTAGATTTGAGTGCTGAGCAAAATAAATTCCAGCGTTCATCTATTGCATAATATGGCGCTTGCAAAATATTTATTGATATCCTTTTTCAGGAATCGTTGCCTTTGGATCTCGCTATTTAACGTTGCATTAGTACGCTTTTGGCGACGCAGGTTAGGAAAGGGAGGGTAGCAGCCGTGGCCGTGTTCAAAGCACACCCCAGAATTTGTGAAAATGGGAATCAATGAATAACCGTCTTCAGGTTCGAATCCACAATATTTCGAATGCAAGCTTACAGAACATGACCTGTAGCACGTAGCCAACCCACTCGGTTCTTCGGATCTCGTATGCTTCTTCAGCGCAGTTTCGCGTGAAGGAATTCACACTTTCTATTAATGAAGCAGAGCGTTGTATTGAAATATTGTTGCCCCACCTAGTTGTAACAGGAATGGATCGTTTCTGTAATCCAGATGCTATCCTCGTACTTACTTTTGGCAGGCGGCTGAGACGAGTGAGTCTACAACTCTAATACAACAGATACTCTCACAATGTTGCCACAACTTCAGTCTGTTTAGTCTGGAAGGCGTAGCTCAATTCATGACTTAAGTTTTTGAATAGAAATATGCAGTAGCCATTCGATACCTTGTGTATGTCGGTGGCGATTATTGTTTTAAGGGGCAACCGTTGGCAACTAACCCCTCTTAACAAACATCAGTGGAAGAAATGGAAGTAGTCCTATTCTTCAAAGGAATGGGGATCTGGGCAAAAGAGGCAAAAGAAAGGGAAGGGCCAGGGAGGACATGAAAATGAGACACCCCAGACCAGACCATTGCAACCCCCTGTGCTTGGCCCAGGGCAGCTCATGCTTAAAAAGGAGAGAGCGAGTGACAAAGAGACAGAAGGGAGTGGGCGGCACACTTCATGAGACATCGATATAAATAATTCAAGAATTACAAAAATCAGTCTTTAGAAAACAGTAATATAAAACTGCCTTTATATTCTGCATTTAGGATGGAAACTGAAATTATTCTTTGCTTTCACCGTTTTAGTGATGCGGGACGAATTGTGTGAACAGAATGAATGCGTAACCCTGCTTCCAACACATCAGCGGACAACCTTGACTTAGTTTTACTCTTATTCAGGTTCATGATTGAGAGCATGTGTAAGGTCAAATATAAAACTAATTGGCGTGCCACTGCTTGGATACACGGAAATTGTTTTTGTTCCAAGTACTTGTAAAATGCAAGGAGACCCCCAGGAATATTGTATCGGAACTGTATTGCATTGCAGCCTTATCAGTTCTGTTGAAATTTGCATTGATCTTGTTCAACAGTTACATAAAAGAGCGAGATAAAAGTGTTTAATTCAAGCGGCATTTCTTCGATGTTTCGAAACCATTGTCTCCACCAACCTACTATGCTGGCGTAGTAGGGGGAGAGGTGATACTCCCACGTGGCACGTCCCAGGTGGCAGATAGGTGGGTCTTAACCGGCTTGCCGGCGGACTTGAGCGAAATAAAATAGCTCTCGCGGACTAAACACAGAACTCCCTGTGGGTGGAGCACGCAGACGAAGAATACACTCACGGTATCCATTGCCTGTCCTAAGAGGCGACTAAAAGGGATGATCGAATTAGGACCATGAGACTACTTGTAATTAGTACCATCACTCGGGGAACACCATGGGTCGCCTTTACTTGCGAGTAGTACCACTATGTTAGGTACACAATAGGTTTGTGATTAGTAGCAACAGTGTGTGAATCGGGATGGGTTTTACAGTACCCTACCCGTGATTAGTACCATTACATGCGGAACACCATGGGCTTACGTTGCCTGTAATTAGTACCATTATATGAGAAACACCACGGGTCTGGGCGTTGCCTGTGATTAGTACCACTATATAAGAGACACCGTGGGACTAGGTTGCCTATGATTAGTACCCACCGTGTGAAGAACACAACGGGATAGTACGAGTCCCTGTGATTAGTACACCTATGTGTTTGCGTTGCGTGTAAATGGCGCCGCAGTATGCGAAAAAACCATAGGTCTGCGTTACATGTGCGTATTACATTACCTGTGAGTAGTACCATAATGCGTGGAGTACCGCGAGTCTGCTACGCTACTTTTGATTAATACCGCAACATGACAAATACCATGGTTCTACTTTATCAGCGATAAGTGCCATTATGAGGGGCTGATGGCCTGAATTTTTGACTCCTTTGGCGCCGCAGTATGCGAAAAAACCATAGGTCTGCGTTACATGTGCGTATTACATTACCTGTGAGTAGTACCATAATGCGTGGAGTACCGCGAGTCTGCTACGCTACTTTTGATTAATACCGCAACATGACAAATACCATGGTTCTACTTTACCAGCGATAAGTGCCATTATGAGGGGCTGATGGCCTGAATTTTTGACTCCTTTGGCGCCGCAGTATGCGAAAAAACCATAGGTCTGCGTTACATGTGCGTATTACATTACCTGTGAGTAGTACCATAATGCGTGGAGTACCGCGAGTCTGCTACGCTACTTTTGATTAATACCGCAACATGACAAATACCATGGTTCTACTTTACCAGCGATAAGTGCCATTATGAGGGGCTGATGGCCTGAATTTTTGACTCCTTTGGCGCCGCAGTATGCGAAAAAACCATAGGTCTGCGTTACATGTGCGTATTACATCACCTGTGAGTAGTACCATAATGCGTGGAGTACCGCGAGTCTGTTACGCTACTTTTGATTAATACCGCAACATGACAAATACCATGGCTCTACTTTACCAGCGATAAGTGCCATTATGAGGGGCTGATGGCCTGAATTTTTGACTCCTTTAGACGAGAAGCACCATCGATTCAGGATTGTGCTTTAGAAGCAGTCCCTTGGTCAGTAATATTATTGATTTACGCTCGTTTCTGGGAATGTGGGGCATTGCGGGTCGGATCCACGCATTATTTTAAATTCATATTCATCGATTAATTCTTCATCACATTTTGAATTCTGGTCAGTGGATGATTATGGACTTTTAAATTGTCATTACATTTCGTCTCATTTCGTACCATACGGGCCGATGACCTAGATGTTAGGCCCCTTTAAACAACAAGCATCATCAAACCCTTGTCGAATTGTTTAAGAGCTTCACGGTAACTAGCAGTGTTACAATCGTATGGTTTTAAAGATGGAAGTTCAAAATCTTTTTCTTGTAAGTATTGTTTTTCGAACAATGACATTTTCACATTAAAAGTACGAATTCTGTAACATAGAACTAGTCTACACATTTTTGCCTTGCAAAGAAACATTTAAGTCACTCGAATAGCTTGTAATTTTGGCTAAGAAAGGAGAAAGATCTGCAACTGCCATCAAGGGCGAGCGTTTTACATTGCCACAACTGCAGCAACAGAATGTAGTGGTGGGGGAGATGTCAGCCCTGTGCTTCCTAGCCCTCAAACGCTGAGTTGGAATCGTCTACACTTGGCTACCTCGCAAACCTTATACTGCCGGGGTCGGAAGAGAGCAAGAGTTGACTGGGGAAATCGGATATCAAAGATGAAAGGGAAAGGGCTGGCACAAGTGAAAGCAATAATATACTCAGCTAAGGGCCCTGTGATCACCAGCCTACGCTCCCAAATGGATAGTCCGTGGAAGTTCCCATTTCAGTCGCCTCTTACAACAGCCAGGATATGTCGTGGATATACTGTATTCTACGCTCTCCCACCCAACGGGCGTTCCTTATGGAGGAACATTATTTTTGAAGCTTGTGAGTTATAATTATCTAGCTGTCGAGTTACATTTTACGTTGTCACACATACAATAAAGATATCCTACTTGCTGATACAGCTTTTTGTAATTTTTTTTTACATCTCATGTTGGCAGCATTATTTCTCGACATGCGAGGAGCTACTACCAGCCTTCATACTGCCATGACGTCGAAGTTATTACGGATGCATTTCTGAGTGTGATTGATCAACATCTTGTTTTCCTTTAGGATTATAAAGCTATTAGGATAATGTCAGGTGAATAGAATTGTGACATGAACCGATAACGTACGTAAGGGCACCTGGATATATAAAGAGACACCAGAAATTCACATTTTGGTTTTTCACTACTTTCAGTTGAGTGAGCTTTCTTGAATCCAAAAATAATATATACCGAGCTCGATAGCTGCAGTCGCTTAAGTGCGGCCAGTACCCATTATTCGGGAGATATGGGTTCGAACCCCACTGTCGGCAGCCCCGAAGATGATTTTCCGTGGTTTCCCATTTTCACACCAGGCACGGCCGCTTCCTTCCCACTCATGGCCCTTTCCTGTCTCATCGTCGCCATGAGACCTATCTGTGTCGGTGCGACGTAAAGCAACTTGAAAAAAAATCATGGTAAAATATATGTACGTTTCTGCAAAAAAACAAACGTGTACCGGTTTGTTAAATGGCTATTTAAAAATGGCAGCACCGCTGCCACTTCCTCTCGACTAACAGTTAATAGTATATTTCCGAAAGTGATCGTTTTGAACCTTTAGCCACACTTTGCTCTGGAACCATTAGAGGTAGAGCAATCAAACTCGGTACAGGTCTTTAATTGCCTTAAAAGTTACAAAGAAGACTCGCAGAAAGACTGTTCCCCTAAAATAATGGTATAGGCCTACCAGTCACCACCTTCACATTTTTGAGGGGAATATATATTTTCTTAGAGTCTATGTTAATAGGTTAAAGAGGTCTGGACAAATCAGAAACAATTCTAGGAACGAATAAAATTTCGTAGGTGCCAGACACAAAAAATAAAAATAATTTGCTTACCTCAATAATATTAACCAGGTCGATCTCTCACTTCATCTTAATCACTCTTAAATCACATTCACAACTCTAGACACTTCTTTTAATGGGCTCAATTGTACTAAACCCGAGCATTCCTTATTACATAGTAGTGCAGTACATAGAGAACATAACTCAAAAAAATCTGGAGCCAAGGACGGCGAAAAGCAAAAGTTTAACTTGTCGATATAATGGTTACGAGCGATTACAAGATATATCGAACTATCATATCAATTTAAGTCATTGTTCAGGTGTAACTGCTGCTTATAACTGCTTCTAAACCTTATAATCCCCGTATTTAGATACACTACAGAGACTACGGTAACAAGAACAACAAAAAGAAACAAAACGCCTTAGGAACGAATTTTACTGTAGAGTTTTTTTGTAATGCCACCAAATTAATGTTTTACACGTTGCTATTTTCAGAGTAGCAATAAATTTCGAAAATATTATTTTTTCTCAAACTGGAATTATCAGTTTCAATTTGAAAATGTTAGGCGCCTACACATTTATTTTCGTCGCCATGGTGACCGGGCGCTGGGATTTGCCCAGCCCTGGGCTAAAGTATTTTTTGGACACTCTTGTAACTCTGTATTTTAGGTACTAGAGGTATTAACTTGTACAAAAAGAACTGTGACTCATAAAGTAAATTCTTTCGTGAAAATTGTACTTACAAGTTGTGGCAGTAATTAGACTTTTGTAATAATAATAATAATAATAATAATAATAATAATAATAATAATAATAATAATAATAATAATAATAATAATATTTACTTTACGTCCCACTGACCACTTTTACGATTTCCGGTGACGCCGAGGTGCTGGAATTTAGTCCCGCAGGAGTTCTTTTACGTGCCAGTAAATCTACCGACACGAGGCTGACGTATTTGAGCACTTTCATTCATTCATTCATTCATTCATTCATTCATTCAGTCAGTCAGTCAGTCAGTACTGATCTGCACTTAGGGCAGTCGTCCACTGGTAGATTCCTTATCTGTTGTTTTCCTGGCCTTTTCTTAAATGATACCACCGGACTGAGCCAGGATCGAACCTGCCAAGTTGGGGTCAGAAGGCCAGCGCCTCAACCGCCTGAGCCACTCAGCCCGTCTTTTAGACTTTTTAAGTGTGTTTTGTACCGGGCGAGTTGGCCTTGCGGTTAGGGACACGCAACTATGAGCTCGCATCCGGGAGATAGTGGGTTCGAATCCCACTGTCAGCAGCCCTGAAGATGGTTTCCATGGTTTCCTATTTTCTCACCAGGCAAATGCTGGGGCTGTACCTTAATGAAGGCCACAGCAGCTTCCTTCCCATTTCTAGGTCTTTCCTGTCCCATCGTCGCCATAAGACCTATCTGTGTCGGTGCGACGTAAAGTAGATAGCAACAAAAAAAAAAAGTGTTTTGTTGCTATAGGCATCCCTGTCGATGAACTGAGGTAGGTAGTTCGTCGATATGACGCATATATTTTGTCGTAGTTGATGTTCAAATGTGAGCAAAGTTTGGTCATATTCGAACTAATAGTTTCTTAGATATGAACCTACAAATTGGACCTTAAAACATGCAGGTTTACGTGCCCTTAATAACCTGATTGGTGTAGGATTGCATCTTCAGTTTCGTGAATAACGTGCTGAAGTGAGCCTGTCCCCATTATTGCTTCTTGTACACTATTAATATACTGCGTTTTTTACAATGTTTTGGTGATTTATTTCGAAGTTAACAGCAGTGGTCGGTCTTAGTTAGGTCTGTCATATTTGCATTTTAGGGACCAATTTTACATTTCAGCTGTGATGTAGAACTTCCTTATGGAGTTCTGCTCTATACAGTGAGGGACATAAGTATTCATACAGATTGGTTTATTTTAAAAAAAACAGTTTTTTAGAATGAATTATACAAGAGATCGTAATTAAGTCATGAACACTTGTTCCATCTCGACTTAAATATATACATACATAAAATGACTCCTTACTAAATACAAAAATACAACTCACTGGAATAACATTTTTACGTAGGACGTATTTCAAGAACAAACGTATGTTGTTTCTATAAGTAACACCTCCACCAAATCGTTTCTTAATACTTGGTATGCATTCCTTTGTTATGGATTACTTGTGTAAGTCGTTTTGGCATGGAATATACCAATTTCTTTTCTATTTCGGATCCAGTTATGTTCCATTCCTGTAGCAATAGTTCCTTAACCTACGTTTGCTGGTCCCTAGCTCGATCCAGAAATGCTCGATTGGACTGAGGTTTAGTTTAGTTTGGTAATGTTTTATTTTACCTGGCAAGATTAAGGCCTTCAGGCCTTCTCTTCCATGTAACCAAGAACTGAAATATACATATATTGCATTGTATTACTTACAATAACTAGATCTAATACAAATTAAATTAATAATAATGCAAGAATAGTGAGATTACATTAAGATGAAATAAATTAAGATTAAATTAAGATGAAATAAATCAGATATAAAAAGGGATAAATTTTTAGAACTAATATCCTACATGTTAAAAAAAAGGCAGTACATAAAATTTGATTTTAAAGACAAATCGGATAAGAATTTTAGACACTCTACCAGGACATCCATAACAATAGAATGGTTGTAAGTAGCAGCATCAAGTTTACAGATGATCCTTACTGGTGCATAAAATGTCTCCAAAGTGCTTTCTTGAAAGTGCGAATAGCGCTTAACCCCCTGATATTTTCGGAAAGGAGGTTCCACTCACGGCAGGCAATTACTGTGAATGATTTATCATAGATGGCAGTTATATGAGTAGGTAAAGCAAGGATGGAATTATTAGTAGATCTGGTGTTAAGACTGTGATAAGAGGATAAGTATTTGAAATATGAAGTAACGTAAAATGGTTGTGAATAATGAAGGATTTTATGGAGATGGCATAGGGAATGCATAGTGCGACGGATTTCTAGTCGGGGCCAAGATAGATGGTTATATGAAGAAGTTACGTGGTCATAGTACCGTAGGTTACAGACGTATCTCACACAAGCATTTTGACCACGTTGTAATCTGCTCAATAACTTGCCTCGAGCGTGGGGACAGCTGTAATTTTCAGTGTGTGTGGTGTATGATAGAGCAGCCAGAGACGGACAATTTCCGCAGTATGTTTGGGATCATTATCTTTCTGGAAATACAGATTGTCCCCAATGCCCAGTTTGTCGGCACTCTTCTGCAAATTTTCCTTCAGTGTGTTCAGGTAACCAAGTCTGTCCATAATTTCAGAGTTCTCCTACACCTGAAGCTGCCATGGAGCCCCGTACCATTGCTCTACCTCCTCCATGCTTCACAGTAGCCTGGATATTTTTTTATGTCCAGCTCAGTATTAGGCTTTCTCCAGACCAACACTCGTCCATCATTATGAAATATATTAAATTTACTTTCGTCACTAATAATACTTAGTCCCAAAATCCATTATCTTTTCCTACATACTAATTGATATATTGCAATCTGGCTACTTGATTTTTCTTGCTAATGTAGGTTTTCTTACTGGGGACACTAGCTTTATACTCATCGCGATAAAGGATTCTTCTGATGGTTCTACTTTTGACTTGTTTACCATAATATTCTTCTACGTGGGCTTTTATTTCCGTCGCACTTATCTTCGGATTCTTCAGGATTGTTCTCACTACCATCTTCCTTTCTCGATTCGTCAGGTTGTATGGTCGGTCTGATATTTCGCTGTTTACAAGGGTTCTTTTTTTTAAAATCGCCGTGTGACACTTTGGACTCTAGCGCGGCTTGTATGTACCACATCTGCGATTTCAGAATATGATTTATTTTGATTATGAAGCCGTACCTTAATCTCTCTCTCAGCAACCGTAGTTTCCTTGGTCTTGCGCACCATTCGGATAACAATATCAGCTTGTACTCCGTACCGGTGCTGTGCATTGTTCATCGTCGTCTTGTTAACAAATGCTGGGCACTGAATAGGGAGGGGGATGTATCCACTGCTTGTACAGTTGAGGTACAAACCACGCATATGAATACTTTTGTCACTGGGTTAATCCAGACTAATTATGTATTTGTTTATTATTTCCAAACTTTTTCCGTTTATTTACGTTGTGTCATTTACGATGTTTTAATGATCTGAACTGTGTATATAAGACAGTTAGTGACTTCGTGTCGATATTTTGCGCTATTTTTAAACAGAACACTTACAGAAAAATGTCATTTTTTCGTATTTTCCAAATGAACTGAAACTTTTTTTTTTAAGGATAGTGACATTCAACACCATTGCACCATTTTTAACTCAACTTTGGTAAACTAGCGGTGACATTTGACCTTGAAACACACATTACTTTGATACATCTCCGAACTTGGAACTGGACACATTGCAGGCTGTCCTGGGCAATTCTTACAACAAAAACAACAAAAAAAATACTGTCTGTTTTCTCTTGCAGAGTCCCTTTCCTTTCTTTTAACATTTTGGTGGTAATATGGAACAAACAACACAATTAGATTTGTGACTCTTGTCCTGCCGCTCCCCAAGAAAGTGTCTCTCCGTCAGGCGCGCTTGAGATAATTATGTAATCAGAAGGTCTTCCTCGTTTCTCAGGCGAACTGCGCTGATACTCTCGTAGAAGCCCCATTATGACAGAATTTCTGAAGTCAGGAGCACTAATTGTCCTTTTTTGAAGCTTATTGTACAATATTATTCCATTCATTAGTGCAGTTTCAATGTCATCACTAATATCCCTCTAGTCCGATACAAAACGAAGATCTTCCTCGTTGGCACTTTCTTCCGAACAATCACTATGCACATCATCACTTGTTTCATTGTCCAAATTTACTGCACAGTCTGAATCAGAATTGGCCCCTAAAATTTTGAAGATGTCTTCACTGTCATTACTATTGTTGTTCCGCGCGCTCATAGCTACTGAGTGAAGACTGCTATCGGCCAGACAGCTGACAGGAATGTTCGCGGGCGGGCGGGAGGGTGGGTGGGTGAAAGATAACAAATAAACATAGGTCCAGTATTGGCGGCAGAGTTTTCAAACAATGCTTAGTACATAGTCAATACATAACTATAGATGTTTGTATTACTAAATGCGCCTTTATTAAAGAAGCGCGCGGAAACTATAGCAGGAAAGTACCAAGTCGACAAAAGTCGATTACCGCAGCGAATATGGCTTGGAAAACATTTGGGAACATTTGAGTATGAAACAGTTAGATAAAATCGAGAAGTTGAAGGCAAACTACTTGAAACGGACTCTGTGCCTCACCACATATTCTCGTGTATGAGCTAAGCAGAGAGGGATTTTATTTGGAAGAGCTAAGGCTACAGTTGTTACTTCCAGCAACAACAGTCTATATACATCTGCTTCGAGACCTACGATCGAAGAAGGCTGCCATCTGGGAAGATTTCTACTCTACCGATGCCATGCTAAATCGCGAGTGGGTTCAAGGTGGATATGAACTGCGACACTTGCTGACAAGTTTCTCCGTTTATGGGTTCCATTATAAACTATGTAATATAAAGCATTATCATGAACCAGGTTTGAACTGTATATGTTCGTGGTGCACACTGTACTAGGTACCATGTTTTAAATTGTAAACAGCGATCGGAATTACTGGTGAAATTTTGTAACGAAGATTAATATTTTATATATCAATTCTTTGCACATTGTGCGCATTAAATAAATTATTACTGCAGCGAATGCTATAGGGAAGTAAGTCGATAAAAGTCGACTTCCGAAGCGAAATAAACGGAATAAACGAGGGCAGCTTCCTTGTTGGTGGAATCCCATTCTAATAAATGACGAGAGGTGCGAGAGAGTGTTAACACCGGTAACCCAGATTGTCCCTATGACCTTCTAGAAGGACTATAAACAATAAACCCAAAAGCCTATACAGTATCATGTCTAATAAAAAGGAAATTATTTCATCTGGGACATATTTTCTGATTGTTGGCAGCATATGAAGTTTATATGTAGAAGGTAACTATGTTTCAACGATGTAATAGTCGTTAGTCTGTTGTGTCTCTTCTTCTTTCTCTAGACATCTTTTCCCACTTCTATACTAGTTATTCCTGTTGTGTGTTTTTTTTTTCTATGGGGATTAAAATCTTTTCAGTCTAGTTAAGGTCATTGTTTCTTGCCGTGGTTTACGAGGTCTTCAACCTTGCAACTTTCCCTCAGTGAAAGAAGAAAGGAGGAGGGGAAATAAGAACGAAAGGGAGGTCATGCCTCGGTGAGAGCCTGTTGTCTTTCATGGAGTAAATATGAGCTGTGTATTTTATATTCTCACATGCGCAGATAGCAGTTCCTTACAGGGGCTATTAGGGGCGCACGGCTGCGAGCTTGCATCCGGGAGATAGTGGGTTCGAACCCCACTGTCGGCAGCCCTGAACATAATTTTCCGCGGTTTCCCATTTTCACACCTGAATGAAGGCCACGGCCGCTTCCTTACCACTGCTAGGTTTTTCCTATCCCACCGTCGCCTTAAGACCTACTTGTGTCGGTGCGACGTAAGGCAGATTGTAAAAAAAAAAAAAAAAAAAAAAAAAAAAATCTTATTAGGAAGTATAACGAGTCCTTAGATGATGATGATGATGATAATGATGATGATGATGACGACGACGATTATCATCATTGAAAGCAGCAATTCAGTAATTTTAAGACCCAAATATCTGCAGCAAATCACATAAGAATCTTATTACTCAGATATCTGTGGGGGGGGGCGGCGGCGTTTCTTCTTCTTCTTATTATTATTATTATAATTATAATTATAATTATTATTATTATTATTATTATTATTATTATTATTATTATAATTATTATAATTATTATTACTATTATTATTATTACGGGGTTACCCGTGGACCAGCAGAGGTAAAAGAAGGTGCCGGGGTGAATGGGTCTAACTACAATGTCCAGAACAAAATTTAAAATTCAAACTGAAGGTTATATTTAAAAAAAAAAAATTGAACAACTTTTCACTTAGTGAGATAACAATGACAGTTCAGTTACAAGACTTAGGAAAAATCCAAGATTTTGGAACTTTAACACACATGGGCTACCAGCCCCTAGTTTTACCATTTTTGAGCTCTTAACTCGAATTTACAAATGTACAAATTTACACAAGGGCAGAAATCCCTCAATACATGGAGCGCCTGCTCCCAACTCACAATATCAAGCATCCCAGAGGTACCTTTTACAACACTACGAAAGAGCTGACGTGCTCCTAGTTTTCCAAGCCTATTCAAGGCGACACCCAAAAAATATCTTACATCTTTTGGCCTTCCATGGCCCAGCTTACGAATTGAAACAGGGGTATCTCGTACCCAACCTATAGGGCCGTAGCGGAAAAGAACAGGTTAAGTAAATGGCCCGAAATACAAATTGAATGGAGGCGTGTACTTGCACACCTAAATATGCGTTCTTAAAACCTGAGGGGCACTAGGCCGATGAAACAGGGGCTATTCCCAAACTATGGAAGTGACTCGTATAAGAATAATTTAAGACATTACGGAAAGGAAGAAAACCAGTTACATAACGTAGTCACCTCAAACCAACATTAAGGGGAGCTCGAGAGAGTACATCACTCTCTATCCCCGATTCACAGTTAAAGATTTTATGAAGTTATTACATAAGCCGGCAGAAGTTACATTTTCAGAGAAGTAGGTTACATAGTGAAAGTTTCGGACCTCTCCCTCGGGTTAAACTGCAGAGCTAGCAAGAAATAAAGATGTTACTAGGCCATTACCTTGTCGGTGAACTGCTGCCTGATGAAAGAGGCGCCTCCCGCCTCCTGCTTGACACACACACTAAGTTAGATGACGATCAGTTGGCCAAGAGACATGAAAATCCGCAGTTTATAAACCCTCGGGGAAGGTTCGAGACCTTTCATAAATAAACCAGCCACACCCTCTCACTTTATTGGTTAAATACAAAAGTAACACTGAGAATCGAGGAAGAAGCCTGTGATATGCGGAAAATTAATTACAGAAATTCATGATTGGCTAAATTCAAAACTGGCGGAAAGAAAAGATCAATATTGCCAACCCAAAAATCAATGAACATAATTTAGTAAAAAAAATAACTTATGAATACAAAACTTCTTCAGATCAAAGTTCTTCCACTTCGCACCAGGGTGCATGATCATAGTTTATTAGCAGTGACATCTGTTGAAAAAGTCCAAACTTCTTGATGAAGGGCAAACAAAACAAGTAGAGATTCACACAGTACAGGAAACTTCAAAATAACAAAATTTCATTAGATTTCTGTAGTGACATCTTCTGAGTAAAGGTTGAAGTAGGTCTAGTTTCAAGTTCACTGTTTCTCCAGTAGAGGAGTTCTTTTAGGCGTAAGATTTAAATGTACGGCTTAGAGGTTTATTATTATTATTATTATTATTATTATTATTATTATTATTATTATTATTACGGGGTTACCCGTGGACCAGCAGAGGTGAAAGAAGGTGCCGGGGTGAATGGGTCTAACTACAAATTCATGAATTGATTAAAACTTTAACAAAGGTTATATTTCTTTAGGATTTCAGAAATCAACAACAGAACTTTAACAACTTTTCACTTAGTGAGATAACAGTGACATATCAGGTACCATGACAAAGTTTAGACAAAGCAAGAAAATCCAAAATTTAGTGACTGTTTAGTAATCAGGGCTTCCAGCCCCTCGCTTCACAATTATTGAGCACTCAGCTCAAGAATTACAAAGACACAAAATTATACAAGGGCAAAAATCCCTCAATACAGTGGAGCACTAGCTCCGTAATTTACAAAATCAAGCCTCCTAGAGGCACTTTTACAACACTTGAAAAAGAGCTAACGTGCTCTCCGTTTTCCAAGCTTCTCCAAGGCGATATCAGAAAATACAATCACTTGCCATCAAGGCACAACTTACAATTTGAAACAGGGGTATCTAGTACCCAACCTATTGGGCCGTAGCGGAAAAGAAGGTTAAGTAAATGGCCCGAAACACAAATGAAAGGAGGCGAATGCTTGCGCTCCTAGATATGAACACTTAAAACCTAAAGGGAACTAGGCCGATGAAACAGGGGCTATTCCCAAACTATGGAGGTGACTCGTATAAGAAGAAATTAAAGACATTACGAAAAGGAAGAAAACCAGTTACAAAACGTAGTCACCTCAAACCAGTATGAAGGGGATCTCGAGAGGGTATATCACTCTCTATCCCCGATTCACAGTAAAAGATTTATGGAGTTATTACGTAAGCCGGCAGAAGTTACATTTACAGGAAAGTAGCTTACATCGTTAAAGTTTCGGACCTATCCCTCAGGTTAAACTGCGGAGCTAGCAAGAAATAAAGATGTTAAACGACCACTACCTTGCTGAAGAACTGCTGCCTGATGAAAGAGCCGCCTCCTGCTTGACGCACACACTAAGTTAGATGACGATCAGATGGCCAAGAGACGTGAAAATCCGCAGTTTATAAACCCTCGGGGAAGGTTCGAGACCTTTCATGAATAATCAAGCCACACCCTCTCACTTTATTGGTTACCTTAAAGTTACACACAAAATCGAAGAAGAAGCCTGTGATAGGCCGAAAATTAATTACAGGAATTAGGGATTGGCTAAATTCAAAACTGGCGGAAGGAAAAGATCAATGTTGCCAACCCATAAATGAACGTAGTTTAGTTAGAAAAAACCTTATGAATACAAAACTTCTTTAAATCAAAGTTCATCCACTTCGCACCAGGGTGCATGATCATAGTTTTTGTAGTGACATCTGTTGCAGAAGGTCCAAAATTCTTCATAAACGGTAAACAAAACACGTAGAATTTCATACAGTACATGAAACTTCAAAATAACAAAATTTCATTAGATTTCTGTAGTGACATCTTCTGAGTAACGGTTTAAGTAGATGTAGTTTCAAGTTCACTGTTCCTCCAGAAGAGGAGTTCTTTTGGGCGCAAGATTGAAATGTGCGGCTTAGAGGTGTACCTCCCGGTACAATTATTATTATTATTATTATTATTATTATTATTATTATTATTATTATTATTAGTATTATTATTAGTATTATTATTAATAAAGGTTGGTGACCATCATGGAGTGATATTTCCTGTTTTGTGTTTAGGGTATCAGAGTTGCCATATTGTGGATATTGAACTACTGTTTTGTCATTTCAGAAGATGTGACCGAGACAGAACCTCTCGCGATATGCTAACGAGTTTCGAATCGGCGGTCGCGGTTGCACACAAGATGTTATAATTCCAGAAACACACCTCTTGCAATGCCGATTCTGATTTTATTAATGCATGCGGATCCCATTCTTTAGTTAGCCAGCATATTAGGTGTTTGAGATATGTCATACTTTCAACGGTGTTTCCTTCTAAGGGGGTTAAACGTTGGTGTTTTTTTAAATTTCTGTAATTTTTTAGGACTCGGATATTTGCAAAATATAAAAGTAAAATACGTTTTCAATAATGCTACAAGTCAGATATTTTGAAAGACTGTAAATAGCTTACTTCGGAGCGTTGTTCTTACCAACGAACATGTGATTGCACAAAAAATAAGGATTAAGTCTGGAATGACGTAAGAGATAGATGCTTATTTGTCTGTCTGTTAGGTCATCAGCCCAGAGGCTGGTTGGATCCTCAAATAGCACCACCAAAGGCTTTGCAGCTATAGGGAAACTGCAAAAACCAATGGCAGAGCCCAAATGAGGCGTACTAGGCAAGATGAGGAGTGAGGTAGTTTGCTATTGCTTTCCTCACTGGACCAGAAGGTGCCACTGCAGCACGACTGATCCTATGAGCAACACCTTTCCTAACACTCGGACACTAGTTGTGCCCCAAATGTCATTACTCAGCACCACCCATACCCCAGCAGCTTCCATATTGTCACAGCCATGGATGAGACTAGGACTTCGGTGCAAGATACATTTTGCTCTAGCCTGTGCCAAGATGCTTATTTAATCACTGAAATCCAAAAGTACAGTATATATAAAATATTAACTGAGGACTCTACTGTTATATTGGACCAAAATTGGCCGAAAAAGATTGCGGTACTAATAAACACCGAATATTGAATTTAGCTTTTAAATTTGTATTAGGTATATACGGAGTGTTCCGCATGACTCTGCGAAATGAAATAAAATATGAAAAATCTGGTTGCGCAGGAATGTACCAGTGTCAGGGGCTCATACAATGGGAAGGTGTGCACCATCCAGAAAATGACACAAATATCACTTTCAGCACAAAGTTACTTTTTTTTTTTTTTGTAAATGCAACATGAATATTAAACTAATATTCATGTTGCATTTACAAAAAAGTTATATGAAGCCTGCTAATATACTAAACCATATTATACTTCTTCTTCTTCTTCTTCTTCTTTTTCTACCGCTTTTCCCACACCTGTGGGGTCGCGGGTGCGAACTGTGTCGCACATGTGGATTTGGCCCTGTTTTACGGCCGGATGCCCTTCCAGACGCCAACCCTATATGAAGGGATGTAATCACTATTGCGTGTTTCTGTGGTGGTTATTAGTGTAGTGTGTTGTGTGAATATGAAGAGGAAAGTGTTGGGACAAACACAAACACCCAGTCCCCGGGCTAGAAGAGTTAATCAGAGACGATTAAAATCCCCGACCCGGCCGGGAATCGAACCCGGGACCCTCTGAACCGAAGGCCAGTACGCTGACCGTTCAGCCAACGAGTCGGACACTAAACCATATTATACAACACCGTTATACAGTGTAAAGAATGATGTGAAGAGTATACATATAACCATTAGTAAAACACCATTTCTAAATATCATTTAAGTTAATTTACTTAATCCCTATAATTTTGTATCCTTATTGACGATTAAGAACTAAATATTAGTTTTGTTACGTTAGTGAGATCTACTTTCTACAGGTTCGAGTACCTCATCAAACATTTCCTTTTAACTTGCCTCGAATTTCCTATGCCTCTAATTTCAGCTGGGATTGAGCTCCAAGAACGTAGGATAGCAGGTATAAATGATTTGTTTTATGCGTTACTGTTATGGATGGGAATCAACAAGAGGGATCGTGTTGAGGTAGCTCTACCAGAAGGGGAGATGTATTTAAAGTCTGTTCTGAGATAGTCTTGTTTGCTTGTTTGCAGAACACTGTGAAGGAGGGAAACAGCGTGGTATTTACGTCGTTTTACCAATCTTAGCCATGACAGCTGAGAGAGGAAGGACTGATATGAGTTTGGACTGGGATCTGTAATACGAATCGGGCACAAGCATTGTAGGCTCGCTGTAGTCGACATGAAAATGTTATGTCTAGCGAACTGAAAACTTGAGGTATAATTTAGTAATAACAACCTTGGTTTTACTCTTTAAAATTTCATACCTTCTGAAATACGAAGTCTTGTAAAGGGTGACAACGAAGAGACTGTTTCTGACGTTATGCCAATATTCAGGCAGGCTGTTATACTCGGTACGACCGGGCGAGTTGATCGCGCGGTTAGGGGCGCGCAGCTGTGAACTTGCATCTAGGAGTTAGTGGGTTCGAACCCCACTGTCGACAGCCCTGAAGATAGTTTTCCGTGGTCTCCCATTTTTCACACCAAGAAAATGCTGGGGCTGTACCATAATTAAGGCCAGGGCAGCTTCCTTCCAACTCCTAGCCCTTTTCTATCCCATCGTCACCATGAGTCCTATCTGTGTCAGTGCGACGTAAAGCAAATTTTAAAAAATCAGTATACAGCAGTAATCCGATCTATTGGAGATGAATAGCAACGGAGACACAAAGCACATCACAACACACAATGGCCAATGTAATGTTATAGTTGATCAATGTTATGAGCTTTCTGTATTGTAGGCCTTCACATTTAGTTTCCTTTCGACTCTGTAATATGAGGGCGTCTTACAAAACCAATTATATCAATCAATCAATCAATCAATCAATCAATCAATCAATCAATCCATCCTTATTCTCCGACTTTACATACCGATTTTCATTAAATTCTGTTTACCCATTTTCTCGTGACTCGGCGCTGATATGGACTTAGCAACAAAAATTCAAATTCATGAATATCTCTGTTACCATAGCTGGTACGGTAAAAATGAATGAGACATAAATGATCGGAAATTTAATACTATATAATTTTAGTTAGGTAGTATTCGTCGATAGGACTATTAATAACACAAATATTTGAGAATTAAATTTTAGGTCTTCCCCTAAACCACCATTTCACTCAGCGTGAATAACATTATTTATGACCTAGATTGTAGCGACTTATACCCGAACTTTGCATACCTATTTTTATTAAGGTAGGACACCTACTAACATAAATATTAGAGAACTAAATTTTAGGCCTTCCCCTAAACTACCATTTCTCTCAGCGTGAATAAGATTACTTATGCCTAGATTGTAGCGACTTATTGTCGGACTTTACATACCGATTTTCATTAAATTTTCTTCAGCCGTTTTCTCGTGATGCGTGTACATACATACATACAGACAGACAGATAGACAGACAGAAATTACGGAAAATGAAGAAGTGCATTTCCTTATTACTATGGGCACGACCAATACAGAAATACCATCCTTTTTAAATTGTGAGCAATGTACAGGCAAAACTCTTATTCTATCTATAATAATAGAAGGAAGTGTTTGTCCGTCTGTCTGTGCGCGATCCCCAGCAAAATATACAGCACGCTGAGACCTGAAATTTTGAACATAGGTAGATGGAAGGGGGTCCAAATGCACCTCGAAGCCGGAATTTTCATGTTGGCTTTCGTTGATGAGTTATGAACGGAAAACCATCGGAAAACGTGTATTGGGATATGACAATCCAGCGTACTGTCACCAAGATTATATGCATAGAGTCACTGTCGCTAGGCAACGTACCTAAGGTAGGTAGAGAATACAGTTCAAGGAGCCATTTTACGTCCATGGCGTAGGAAGCCGTTTTTGGTCTTATATGGTGTGAGGGTATATGACGCTGTTATGGTGATTTGTTCGTCGGATGGGGACGTAAAGTCTTGAGCTATTCGAGAGGAGTGGGCTATATGCCGGCGCCGGGTTTCATACTCTTTATTCTTACTATCATATATATAATGCCATTCATTTCATTAACTCATCTGATTAGGTTGACGTCATGAAAGATATTCGGTCGTAAAAACTCGCTACGAAGATTCATCTCACTTCATACCCAAACCGCGTAGAGGAAGGGGACAAAGGTTGAACATGTATACATTTAGAGGAGATATATAGGACACAAGACAGACGATAATAATAAACAAAGAATAGTACATATATCAGTCAAGATGCCATTTTAAGTCCGTGGAATAGGAAGCATTCATTTCATTAACTCATCTGATTAGGTTGACGTCATGAAAGATATCCGGTCGTAAAAACTTGCTACGAAGATTCATCTCACTTCATACCCAAACCGCGTAGAGGAAGGGGACAAAGATTGAACATGTATACATTTAGAGGAGATATATAGGACACAAGACAAACGATAATAATAAACAAGGAATAGTACATATATCAGTCAAGATGCCATTTTAAGTCCGTGGAATAGGAAGGCATTTTCCTTCGGTCCATGATGTCTGTCTGTCTGTCTGTCTGTCTGTCTGTCTGTCTGTCTGTCTGTCTGTCTGTCTGTCTGTCTGTCTGTCTGTCTGTCTGTCTGTCTGTCTGTCTGTCTGTCTGTCTGTCTGTCTGTCTGTCTGTCTGTCTGTCTGTGTGCGATGCCCAGCCAAATCTGCGGCAAACGAAGATCTGAAATGTTGGTCATAGGTGGGCACAGGTTTTCACCCAAGACGCATGGCTGTGCCTAAGAGCAATTCTTGCACCAAAACATGAAGCTGTCAACGTCATCAATAAGCAACACTCACAAGAATTATTCGGTTACTATATTTTCTTTCAACTAACTCAATCTCATATTTTATTATTTCATTTAGAGAAAACATAGGCTGTAGTAAACAAGATCAGATTATAATAAACACGCACAGATCTGAAATTTTTAACATTCGTGGCCACAGCATTTCACCAATTACACATGGCTATGTCAAAGAGCAATTCTTGCACCAAGAAGTGAAGCTGTCAACGTCATCAACAAGCAACTTTTACAAGAATTACCCGATGTTCTACAAAGTTACAAGTCTATCGACTACACGGCAGACAGAGCTTTTGAAAGACTTGGAACACTGCCTTCGTAATATACAGGCCGTACTGTAGAAAGCGCGCCGAGCCCATCAACTGATAAATTGAGGCTAACTAAGCGAATGTTAGAAATTGCGACTTTTGAATGTAATTCATAAGGATTGGGAGAATTCTGTCGATGATTGCAACTGTTGAAAGACAGAACTTTAGATTTAAGGATATTACGTGTTTTATCTTTGAATTTATAACATCAGGATTTACGTAAATAATTGTTATTGACATAATGAGACCTCATAGGTTAGGTTAGGTATGGTATCTTCACATGGTATTATAAATTCAAGGGACGTAATACTTCTCGTGGAATTCATTAACACATACTCATCGTAATAGAACTTATTTACGCCATCACGCACATTATAGATGTTATTGTAGATTTCAAACGACACAAGTCCAAGACTATGTGGCTGATGACAGAGTTCGATCGGTGGATTAAAGTAGACGGTTGTTTCAGGTCCTTGTCCGCATACAGCGAACGTCCTTACACCGTTGGTCATCACGTGCATACTGATGCTCTTTGTCTACTGTCTGGATTTGATATAAGAACATAAGACATAATCATCCGCACATGCGTGTATTAAATTTTTGCACGCGGTTTTTATTGTAAACAATGTCTGCACTGCTTCCGAAATAACGTATGAGCTCAAATTGAGGAGTGTCTCCATAGTCATCGAAATACCATACTTTAGGTTTACGTTTTATGTTGGTAACGTAATGAGTTCCAGGTCCGCGACTGCTGTCGAAGTTAATTACAGCACTCTCACGTTCACGTGGGCATGCTGGTAATTGATCGCGCATATACACACCGCAAAAATTATGAATTCCTAGTTGTTTAGCAAACGTAAAATCTTCCTCGTGGGTTAGAGTTCGATGTGGCAGTGCATTCAGTAGACGTTTTTTGGTGATATCTAGATGCCAAGCCCTTTTATTATTTATTTATTTATTTATTTATTTGTTTGTTTGTTTGTTTGTGTGTGTGTGTGTGTTTGTTTGTTTGTTTGTTTGTTTGTTTGTTTGTTTGTTTGTTTGTTTGTTTGTTTATTTATTTATTTATTTATGCCTTTGTATGTGGCGAAGTTAGGGCTCACGGCCCTCTCTTACATTTAACCACTTCGTACAGTACATAATCACATACTTTGGTAAAATAACATTAGCAGACCCTAGGAGCTACCTAAATTTATGGAGTAATATTATAACAGATTATAATTGTTATTTTTAATGATTAATATTATCTAGCCTATCTACATCTACATCACCTAACAATAGTTCTAAATCACGCTTGCACTCATACACACTAACATTCATACAAGCTGGTCACGTATTTAAGAGAAAATCTCGACAAGACCGTTTAAATGAGACTGTTGAAGTGCTATTACGTATACTGACAGGGAGTGTGTTCATAGCCTTGCCCCAGACACTTGGAAAGAGTGGCTGTAAACAGATGAATGATTAACCGGTATCATAAGGGTAGAAGTCGATCTGGTATTATGTCCATGGAAAGATGAGAGGAAGTTAAAATGTGAGGATAGGTATTCAGGTGTAGGTTCGTTCAGAAGGCGAAAAATTAGTGTCGCAGTATGTAAATTCCTTAGTTGATCAATTTTCAGCCAGGATATCTTCTCATAATAAGGGCAAATATGTGTCCTAAAGTTCAAAGAAAATATAAATCGTATGCAAGAGTTCATTGCCTTTTGAAGTTTCATAGTTTGTTCTGCAGTTGCATCGGTTAATACGACATCACAGTAGTAAATTATTGGAAAAATGAGGGTTTGAATAAGTTTTATTTTCATGCTGTGTGGAAGAATGGATTGTTTCATTTTTATGGGGTGAAGAGATGCATATACTTTTCTGCAGACACTTGTTATATGGTCATTCCAGTTTAATGTGTCATTCATGACAACGCCTAGGTTTTTTTGAGACTTCTGAAAAGGTATAGCTTCACCACAGAGCATGAGGTTAGGCTGTTGTATGATGTTGAGCGCATATAAAAGTCTAGATTGTCCTATTATGATTGCTTGCGTTTTCTTCGGGTTAATTAATAGGCAGTTCTCTTTAGCATACGAGCTAATTGAATTTAAAGTCGAGTTCATGTGGTGGATTGCTTTGTCAATGTCGGGGACCTTAAAGAGTGAGTATATCTGAAGATCGTCGGCATAAAGATGATAGTTGCAATCGTTCAGATTAGAAGAATTGTCATTAATATAGATTAAGAATAAAAGAGGTCCAAGAGTAGACCCTTGGGGAACGCCAGATAGCTTAGTCCTCCATTCTGTAGTCTTCATGTTTTATACAACTCGCTGTCGTCCGTTTTTGAGGTATGAGCCCAAGAGCTGAATAGCAGAATGAGCCATGTGAAGTTTTGTAACTTAGCTAACAATATGTCTATATTTACAGTGTCAAACGCACTGCTAAAGTCTAGAAGGATAAGTATAGTCAGTTTTCGTTCGTCCATAGCCCGTCTGTCATCCGTGATTTTGATTAGCGTAGTTGCAGTATTGTGTCCTTTCTTAAAACCAGACTGTAAGGGATCAAGTACAGAATGTTTTTCCAAGTATTTAACAATTTGTTTATGCATTATCTTCTCCAGAACCTTAGAAAGTGCTGTGAGGATGCAGACAGGTCGGTAGTCAGATATATTGCTTGCAGGAGAGATTTTTGGGACAGGCACAATTAGTGCATCTTTCCACTTAATTGGGATTTTTCCTGAAGTAAGACAGGTATTAAGTAAATGCGTAAAAATGGGCAGTATTATGTCGATTATGTAAGTCACAAATGAATGGGAATTTCATCAGCTCCTGTTGCGTGAGACTTTATTGAATTAACTTCCCTTCGTACTTCATGTTCTGTAACGGTATCAAATTCAAATACGGGGCGGACTGGGGATTGTTGCCTTCATATATTTTCAATGGTGTTTTGTACTGTCGTTGTGTCAGGAGTGAGACGTTCCGTGGAAAAATATGTATTTAACTCAGCAAGGGACACCTCGGGATCAGTATGCTTCGCAAGTGGTTTGCCAATACCCAGTGACCGAAGTTGTCGCCATGTGGAACCAGTGTTAATGTTTTTGTTTAAATGCTGGAAATAATTAAATTTCTTATTACGAATTACAAGCTTAATTCGGTTTCGAAGAAAACGGTACTGTATGGCGCTAGCTTCATGTGTACGCCTTTGCCTCGTAATGTAATTGCCTCCATTGTCTTGTTATGGCGTTCACTCTCTCTCAACTGTTGCTTCGCTTCTTCTACAGCCTTAACAGTACTTGCTTACAGCACTAGCACCACCCAGCAAAGACCCTAAAGCTGCTAGTCCAGCAAACAGCGCACGAAGAAATCCTCCTCCTTTTGGTACAGGTTTAATTCGAGCACGTTTACAAAACATTGCTCTGCACTTTGGAGAAATTCTCCTTCTTGCTGCGCGTAGTGCCTTAATAATGGCCACTCGCGGATTGTATTCCCCTCGAGTAGCTTTTCGTGCAGCCGTTACAACTTTTTTCCATCCAGCATTTTTAGTTTTTTTTCTTCATAACGTTTGAATATCGTTATTTCACCATTCTGCTGAACACGACTTCACTCGTCAAGAGCGATTTATGAACTGACAGTTACGTGTTGTTTCATTTATATATATATTACTATGGGCTACTTTATTATTCAGTTACCATGAAGATTATAAAGCAGCAAGACACTCTACCCATTAGTGACATAGTGCCACATCTCTTACCTAGTTCTGATATAACTACACAAAGACGTCATGGAACGTTGTTTCCTTTTACTATTCGATGTATTATAACTGGCTTATCGGTATGCGAGTAGACAAATCTTTTAGGGTACGAACATACCGAAGATGCATCGCAGCTCGCGGTCGTGGTTTACATCGCGATCGATGCAGTATGTAAAGATTGTTGGTTACAAGGATAATGTCGAGATAGAGGAAGAGACTAAGGCCAAAGAAGTAATAAAATTTACGTATGATAACAATGACATTTACAATAAGATACAAAAGTTGAAAACTAGAAAAGCGGCTGGAATTGATCAGATTTCTGGGGATATACTAAAGACAATGGGTTGGAATATAGTACCATATCTGAAGTACTTATTTGATTATTGTTTGGCCGAAGGAGCTATACCAGATGAATGGAGAGTTGCTATAGTAGCTCCTGTGTATAAAGGAAAGGGTGATAGACATAAAGCTGAAAATTACAGGCCAGTAAGTTTGACATGCATTGTATGTAAGCTTTGGGAAGGCATTCTTTCTGATTATATTAGACATGTTTGTGAAATTAATAACTGGTTCGATAGAAGGCAATTCGGTTTTAGGAAAGGTTATTCCACTGAAGCTCAACTTGTAGGATTCCAGCAAGATATAGCAGATATCTTGGATTCTGGAGGTCGAATGGACTGTATCGCGATTGACATATCTAAAGCATTTGATAGGGTGGATCATGGGAGACTACTGGCAAAAATGAGTGCAATTGGACTAGACAAAAGAGTGACTGAATGGGTTGCAATATTTCTAGAAAATAGATCTCAGAGAGTTAGAGTAGGTGAAGCTTTGTCTGACCCTGTAATAGTTGAGAGGGGAGTTCCTCAGGGCAGTGTTATCGGACCTTTATGTTTTCTTATATATATAAATGATATGAGTAAAGGAGTGGAATCGGAGGTAAGGCTTTTTGCGGATGATGTTATTCTCTATAGAGTGATAAATAAGTTACAAGATTGTGAGCAACTGCAACGTGACCTCGAAAATATTGTGAAATGGACAGCAGGCAATGGTATGTTGATAAACGGGGCTAAAAGTGAGGTTGTGAGTTTTACAAATAGGAAAAGTCCTCTCAGTTTTAATTACTGCGTTGATGGGGTGAAAGTTCCTTTTGGGGATCACTGTAAGTATCTAGGTGTTAATATAAGAAAAGATCTTCACTGGGGTAATCACATAAATGGGATTGTAAATAAAGGGTACCGATCTATGCACATGGTTATGAGGGTGTTTAGGGGTTGTAGTAAGGATGTAAAGGAGAGTGCATATAAGTCTCTGGTAAGACCCCAACTAGAGTATGGTTCCAGTGTATGGGACCCTCACCAGGATTACCTGATTCAAGAACTGGAAAAAATCCAAAGAAAAGCAGCTCGATTTGTTCTGGGTGATTTCCGACAAAAGAGTAGCGTTACAAAAATGTTGCAATGTTTGGGTTGGGAAGAATTGAGAGAAAGAAGAAGAGCTGCTCGACTAAGTGGTATGTTCCGAGCTGTCAGCGGAGAGATGGCGTGGAATGACATTAGTAGACGAATAGGTTTGAATGGCGTCTATAAAAGTAGGAAAGATCACAATATGAAGATAAAGTTGGAATTCAAGAGGACAAACTGGGGCAAATATTCATTTATAGGAAGGGGAGTTAGGGATTGGAATAACTTACCAAGGGAGATGTTCAATAAATTTCCAATTTCTTTGAAATCATTTCGGAAAAGGCTAGGAAAGCAACAGATAGGGAATCTGCCACCTGGGTGACTGCCCTAAATGCAGATCAGTATTGATTGATTGATTGTATTGATTGATTGATTGATGCCTCGATGTCACCTCTTGATAACACAAAGCACAGTTTTAAATGGAACAGTTCATGTCAAAGATGCTCGCTTCCATTCACCATCGCGATTTACCAGGAGGTCTAGCGCGATGACGAGAAAGTTTGTGTTCCCATCGTTGTAGAACGGGAGGCATCGATGTAACTTGCTCCTGATTAGCGTGTCCGGATTGATATCAGGTGATATATCCCCCCGTTCTACTGTGTCCTTGATCCGGATGTTCACAGACCTCACATGTGACTCGCCAAAGTGACTTCTACACCTGATTTGCACCATGCAATTCAAGGCCAAGAACAAACGCAGCAAACAACCCCGGCATCGTCTTCCCGTACGTCCGAATATCCTACGAGAACAGGCTACAAAAGGCGAGTAACACCTCAATCCGAGATTGGTAAACATCTCCTAGATTTGGAGAAAGAGAGGCTTGCAATGAAGAAAAACAGAATATCTTACGACCCCAATGACGAGGATGTAGGATTTTTCAACTCTCTTCTACCTCACTTCAAGAACTTATCACCCAGAGACAAATTTATATTTAGGATGAAAGTGCAACAAACCCTATTTGAACTTGCATTTCCTCAGCAACAACCTGCTCGATAAGAAATATTCTTCACTACATTCCAACCCATTTCCAATGACTGTCAACCTGGACAATCTCGTCCCCACGAACCTCTGCATAATTGGACCGGCTACACCGGCTCTGAATAGACTTGACCTATAAAGCACAACAGGAGTTGTGTATCATTCACAATTCACATTTCCGAAGACTATTTTTTCTACAATTGCTACAATATATTAATGTGTTAAAAATTTACAATAGTTGTTGCAGTATTAATTCAGTTGATTATAAGTTACATGGATTTTACGGAAGAATGAAAACATACTTCTGAATGTTATATCTCAATATAATAAATTAAGAAAATAAATTTACAAACTGCAGAATTATGTCTTGTTTACATTTCAAGCACGGATCTTACCTTATCGTCACAACCTATCTTTCTTCCGCTGGAATTGGATTTGTGTAGTAGTTATTGTACTTCACAGTATCAATT